>NC_032016.1:24948973-25194530 GCF_001865875.1 Lupinus angustifolius | reverse complement strand
AACCTCCAACCCCCATCCTTCTTCTTCACCAAGATAACAGGACTAGAAAATGGGCTTATACTGGGCCTAATTACCCCTGCAGCCATCATTTCAGCTACCAACCTTTCAATTTCAGCTTTTTGGTAGTGTGGACACCTATAAGGTCGTATATTAGGCACCTCAGTGCCCTCTTTTAGGTGAATGGTATGATCATGCCTTCTTGTAGGGGGAAGCCCTTGGGGATCCTGGAAGACATCTTGGAACTGTAGGAGTACCTGCTGCAACTCACTAGGCACTCCCTCCTTATCCAGAGCCTGAAGGTGGGTGTCACATTGAATCATTAGACCCTCCCCTTCCTCCTTGAGAACCTGCATGAAGGCCCCCAATGATAGTTCTGTCCTGGTTAATGTAGGATCCCCTGTCAAGGTGAAAATGGACCCTGCCCTGCTGATATTCAACACCATCCTTCCAAAGTCAGCACTGATTCTCCCCAAACTTGCTAGCCACTCAATGCCTAGCACCAAATCCACCCCTTTTAACCCAAACAAGTAGAAGTCCTGCAAGACCTCTAGCCCTTGTAGATCCAATTTGAGTTGTGAGCATTTTCCTTGGCACCTCACCCTATGCCCATCCCCTACCTCTACTGAGTAAGCCTTAGTTTCCTGCACCTGTAGCCTTAAATTTTCAACTACCTCCTTGGCTATAAAGTTGTGGGATGCCCCACAATCAATCATCACCACCACTGCTTTACCCTTTAAGGTCCCCTTAATCTTCCAGGACTTTGTAGAAGTGAACCCCCCAATGGAATAAAGAGATAACTGCAAGGAATTAAAGGCTTCAAGCTCTGACCCTTCTTCCACCTCTCCCTCAGATTCCTCTCCTTCACCCAAGATGAGCATTCTGAGTTGCTTCTTCTGGCATATGTGATCCCTAGAAAAAGGTTCGTCACACCTGAAACAGAGGCCTTTTTCTCTCTTCTCCTTCATCTCCCCACTAGTAAGCCTCCTATACTCTCCCCTGCTTCTGGTTGGATCAACTTCCTGGACACCCCTGTAACTGCTAACCCCACTACTCCATGTTGAGGACCCTTCCCTTCTAGTACTGCTCATGTTAGAAGGCTCTACTGATACCACCTTATTATAAGCAGAGTTCCTGAAAGAAGTTCCAGACCTCATAAACCCCCCTGCAGGCCTCTTATTCACAACTGTATTTTTTTGTTCAATAAGAACAAGAAGAAAGAAAGGAATTAATGAAAAACAATACCCTAAACAAGAATCAATGTGATTCTTGGTTGGGATGAAGAACAAGAATATTATTAGAAAGAATGAAAGAAGAATAAGAATTGAGATGTACAAAAGGTTCCACGACCTTTCCCCAAAAGGTCCCACGACCTTTCCCCAAAAGGTCCCACGACCTTTTCCCTGATTCCACAATCAGAATTTACTTCCCAATTAACTCCACACTACCTTCCTGCTTTAAAGATAACAACAACTCAAAAGGGTTTTGTATCATTGAGGGTTGGAATCGCCTTACCACTGCAATTTTGAAACAGCTCCACGTAGGTGAGGGGTTACACCTTTCCCACCACTGGAACCAACTAAGAGCTCTTCCCTCCAAGGCCACCATGGTTGCCTGCATCCTTTCAGCTTCTGTGATGGCTCTCATTGTGAAATACCTCTCCAATTTCTGGACTCAGCCATGCGCATCATCCCCATTGAAAATGGGAATCTCCAATTTCCTCCACTTATCGTGGCCCAAAGGCAGTTTATGACTCTCTACCTCCTCACCGTTCTCACTGCTTCTCTCTGGATTCTGGTTGTCACTCATAATTCCCAATTTCGAAGCTATAGCTTCAAGTAGATCTTCAGTCTTCTTCATGCGTGCCTCATTGAACTCCACACGCATACGCAGCTCCTCTCTGTCTTTTTTCATCCCCTCCCAATCCTCGTCTTCTCGTGGCATGCTTCTGGTGGATACCATTGGCAATTGCAGCGGATTCGTTGGTGGTTCACACTCCCCTCAGGCACCAGAAACGGTGCTCTGATACCAGTGATAAACACTGGTATCAAAAGAATTAGAGAAAGAAAGAATATGCAAAAGGAAATGCCCCTAACCAGAGTCAATTTGATTCTGCTAGGGTTCTAGTAGAGAACTTTATTGAATTAGGAAGAAGAATAGAAGAATTAGGCATACAATGGATCCCACGATCCTCCCCTGTTCCTGATTCCACAATCAGTGAACTTTCCTCTCTCCAAAAACTACCTAACTGCTTTTAACAGCTTCCTATTTATAGAAAGCTAACTACCTAACTACCCAAGGGCATATTAGGTAAGTCTGGTTTATTTTATTTCAACCAAACTCCCCTTTTTCCCCTTTTATACACATTTGTCACCCTTGGCCTGGATTGAGCCTTATCAGGAGCGCTGCAGTAAGTCCAGTCAAAGCAACCAAGAAAAAAGGTGTCACTGTGTCAGCATAAAAATCTATGTTTATGTATTATACAAGGAAGAAGAAAAGGAAAATTATAAAATAAATTAGATTATCATACAGTGAAAAAAGCTACACTGTTATTGATGCACAAGCAAGTCGACCTCACACTAACAGTGAATGTACTAAAAAAAGAGTCATTTCTGCAGGCATTTTCTGGTCTATGAAAATGACGGTTACTACATTAATAAATATATTTTTGAGACATGGGTAGATAGAAAAAGATTCCTTTATTGTTCGGATGAAGACAGTTAGAAAAGGATTAAAATGTCCATCAATGATGGTTAGGACGAAGATGAAGATGTGGTACAAAAAGCAAGATGCATAAACCCATTCTTAGTCTGTTTCCTAGAGTTTAGCTGTTTGAGACCAATGGGAGTAAACAAGTATCAACACCAACAAAGTAAGTACAACACTAATGTATGGAATCGAGCAATATTTCAAATTTTGATTAGATCAAGCAATTATACTTCAAACAGATGAAACCTTACTGATGATGAAAAAAGAAGGAAAATATGGATCTTTTAAGATCACAAAATCATTACAGGAGCCACACTGCCAAATGAATATTACAAAAACACAGAGTCAGTACCTAAACTATAGTAATAGGGTGTACCTGAATAGAAATTGTTGCAGAAGATGTGGCACCAATGTCATAGCCATACAGTAACCCACCAAGAGCTGGGAAGAGAAATCTGAGATTTTTAAAACACTTTTAGGAAAGACTAGAAGCAGGGCAGTACTTTTATTTCATTTTTTTAAACAAAGAAAAAGTATCACATGACTAATTAAAGATTCACTACCAGATAATCACTGGGGGCATAATGCACACGACATGGTGCCTTTTTTCATCTTTGGGGTTGTTAGATTGTTTCATCAATGGCAAGCACGAAAGGATGTCGGCATAAAAGGGAGTAAGTTTTTTTAACATTTTAATTAACTACCTACTGATGTTCCATAACAAAATATACAATAATGGTAGATCTCCTAAGCAAAACAACAACAACAAAAAACTATAGAAAAGCGATGAAGACAAAAGATAAAGAAATACTAACGGGAGAATTGCAGCATAGATAGAATAGTTTTCAGAGTCATGAGCCCCATTAACATTAAGCAGAGGTTCCCTTGCACTGCCAATCTCTCCAGATGATTTTCCTTCCTAATGAAAATAAGTCCATTACAACATCAAAATTAAGCACCAAAAGTCCAAAACATAAGAACAAACTAGTTTAGCTGCCAGTAAAGTAGCACTCAGCTCAGCTCTTTATGTGTGTGATTGAATAGTGCATATAATAGCAATCAATAAGCTTGTTCTTAATTCAACCTTTTATAACCATAAACCAAATAAATAAATGAAGGGGAATGTTAATCAATGCCTTAGGACACTAACTAAAGTAATAAAAAAGGTAGTTTTGTCTTGTGAAATTATGAATGTAGTAGTACTTTGAGAACTAATAGGCTTAATTTTTCAATACAAATTTTCCTTTTTGTTTTTTCTTAACAAGACTCGAAAATTACTTAGAGCTAAAACACGTCATGATTATTTTAGAGTTATCAATATTTATCAAATCTGTTCCTATCTAACGGAACACTATTGGATCAAATAACAAAGACATTGTTAAGAAAAAGATGGCTTTTCCCAGATGAAATGGTTATTGTTATCTGCTCCAATAACGAATCATTGGTTTAACTGAATAACGAAATAAAATAGATAGTAACAAAATCAAGAAACTAAATTCTCCAACATGTAGTGAAGACAAATTGAGTTTGTAAGCAGTTGAAGTAATCTTATTTGAGTTCATTTTGAGAGGGACAAGTTCAAAACTTTTTGGATACCCATTTAACCCTATGATTGTCTATGATATAAAGTTATCCCCTTTTGTTCTTTCTGATGATAATACAAACAGAATCTGCATATTTTACATGATATATAATTGAGAGAAGATGTTGAATAAAAAGGAAAAGAAGGTAGAAGGAACCTTAGCGAGAAAGGAAATAGGAGGTTGTTCAGGATCAGAAGCCATTGCACTGTGAAGTTGGAAGGTTGGTTGGTGAGAGAAAGTAAAACAGATATATATAATAAGCAAAGAAAAGGAACACCACCACCACGTTTAACATCAAAATTTGATATTTTGATTAGATTTATATGAATCATTTAATAATAAGAAATCGAGTAATAATATATTGATGATATATAAAATTCATACATTAATTATTTATATATATATTTATTTTCAATTTGGTCAAGGTGTGAGATATCTTGTATTATAGGATTGAAGAGGTTTAATGGATAAAGATCTATCAATGGTTTTTTAGGGTACACATATGATGTGCCACAAATTATGTCACTGCGTGTATTATGAACGTGTGATTAGTTGAAAATTAAAAAATTAATAATTAATCATTTTTCTGATCGACTATAGCTATGGAACATGTAGTGATACAATTTATGAAACAGCAAATGTGTATTCGATTTTTTATATGTTTACAAATTTTGGGTTTAGTTTTTTTTATGTTGTATGTAAGGATAAACAGAGATATACCATAATAGCAAAGTCTATGATGTAATAATTATACTATAAAAATGATATTTGAATTTGAGATTTGGTTAATTTGCTAAACATCAATTAGATTATTTGTCTTTCACATTAAATTTATCTAGGACATTATTTATTAAAATATTCAAAACTACTTTGATAACATTAATAACTAGTTAAATGATTCCATTTTCTTAATAAATAATTACATGGAGAGAATTTTAGTTTGCGAATAATTTATCAATAGATAAATATTATGAAAAAATTGTTGATAATCTGACAAGAGAGTGAAATGAAGAGTATATCCATACTCAAGTGATATTGAAAACCGACTCTAAAGAATTGCTGTGATTCCTTGTCTATTTGTCAAATTTTATATTGATGAAATGAAAGTAAAATAATCACACAATAAAATATGGGTTTTGATTCAAGTAGTACATGTTTAATTTTCTTTAAGTAAGGTATTGAATTCGAGTTTTGTAGATGAAAAAATACTTACTATAAGAGTTAGTCTCATTTATGGATGTTTTCGATTCAGACATGATTATCTTAATTACGAGAATACATGTGTGAGAAACTATAAAGATAAAAAAGAAGGGATATAATTGATACAACTAGACTAGCATGGTTGTTTCATTCTGCATCGCTTCTTGCTAGTGTCAGTATCTTCAACGCAGCATTAATAAATTAATGTCCAAACCTAACAATTTTGGTTTATGTATATAGTTAGTTGCTAACATTACCATGTGTGTACGTGGATATAAAGGATACCAACATTTAACTATCACTATATACTATTCTACTCTCTATGAAAAGTTACATTATTGGCACTAATGAACCTCTTAAACGATTAACTTCATTTCGCGTGGACTTACTACAGGGGTCATATCTTTCTCTGAAGAAAAATATAGGGATCCAATTACATATTTGATTCGATTTCGGGTTTGAGTCTTGTAGATTGAAAACATAATCGTTGAGAGAATTAATCTCATATACTTATGGATGTTACCGACTCAGATATGATTATATATGTCAGAAAAAGAAAAAAATTGAATCAAGTTGTAAAAATTAAAAGGAATCAAATATGTAACACTTGAATCAAAAGTTAACGGACTTTAAGAAATCAAATGTGATTAAGTTTGTACAAGGTGTTACTTGAAACAACATCCGAGGTGGCAAACTGTGGTTGGATAAACATACATCATATTTTATAGTTTACTAAATTAACACTCATTTTAATATCAACGTTATAGAAAACATGGGAATCCACGAAGAAAGCGAAACCAGACACAAAATACCACCTGCATTTTCCATCCACCGACGTTTCTTTCTCAACCCCATCCAAATTGGTATGTACCCATTAACAATCTCCATACAAAGTTTTCATTTTTGTTTTCAATTTTTCATTTTCCATGGATCCTCTAACTTCATCTCTTTTCTAGTTAGGTTTGAATTTCACTTCATTTGGGTCTTAACACGATCATATAATCATATTAAGCAGCTACTAATTCGAGTTTGAGTTTCTAGATTACAAAATTGTATTTTTTGTCTTCTCAATTCTGTTGGTTGCTTTGCTTAGCTACCAAGTAGTACATATAAAATTATAAATACCCCAGGGAAAAGAAAATAGAGGGTAGTTTATATTGATTTCAATTTTATGTATGTACACACATATATATAAAACAAATGCATGTATAAAACTGATAATACGTGTGTATTGTGAGTATGGAATTGTTTTATAAATGGGTTTTCAGATGTTGATTCAATAGTTTCTGTGTTCTTTGTGTCATTGTAGAGCAAAATGATGAGGCTTCAGACATATGCTGGCCTTAGTTTGATTGCAACTCTGGCTGTTACATATCATGCATTTAACAGTAGAGGCCAGTTTTATCCGGCAATGGTTTATCTTGCAACTTCCAAGATCAGTTTGGTGCTTGTTCTCAACATGGGTCTGGTCATCATGTGTGTTCTATGGCAGTTAACCAAATTGATTTTCCTTGGTTCCCTTCGAGAGGCCGAGATTGAGAGGCTTAATGAGCAATCATGGAGGGAGGTTGTGGAAATCCTCTTTGCAATTACTATCTTTAGACAGGACTTTTCTGTTTCATTTCTTGCAATGGTCACAACACTTTTGTTAATTAAGGCTTTGCATTGGTTGGCTCAGAAGAGACTCGAGTACATAGAGACCACTCCTTCAGTGACCAAGTTGTCCCATGTTAGAATTGTATCTTTTATGGGTTTCCTTTTTCTTCTAGATATCATCTTTTTGTATAGTTCAGTGAAGCATTTGATACTAACTTGGCAGCCTTCAGTTTCACTTTTCTTTGCTTTTGAGTAAGTCTTCTTCATCTCTAATGATTTGTGATATGGTTAATTAATGTAAAATTAAAACTGTATGAATAATACTGTAGCAGAATTTTTGGTCGGATGAGAACACCTTACTCTTTTGTTTTATTTGACAAAAAAATGAACTTACATTTAGTTTGACATGTATCTGGTATTTGATGCAATCTGTGGAATCTCAAAGTTAACATTTCTGTTAATGAATACTGATACTTCTTTGTTTTCTTAAGGTTACAGTTTGTAAATTGTGTAGCCCCGGGTGTTGTATTGATATGATGTTTGTTCCTATGTCAGGTACGTGATACTTGCAACAACTACAGCGTCAATTTTTGTAAAATATATTTTCTATGTCAGTGACATGCTTATGGATGGGCAATGGGAAAAGAAACCGGTCTACACCTTTTACCTCGAACTTATTAAGGATTTGCTTCACTTGTCCATGTACCTGTGCTTTTTTCTTGTAATTTTCATGTAAGTGATCAGTCAACTCTTCTTTTGCATATGTATGGTAGCTCTAATGGATTAAGCAGCATATGCACCAAAGAAATCAGTCTATGAGTGTGACATTTACATCTGTGCAATAGTACCTCAGAAGGCTCAATCAGCATTCTTTACTTTGTATTGACATCATCTAACCACATAGGAAAGGATCAATGCTTATTCAGTTCTGTTGGTGCTTCTAATGTAGTTGGTTGATTATGATAATAGTCAAACACTTGCTTAATTACTGGACAATGGATATGAGACTTGACTTTTGTACTATGCTTTAACCTCGAAGATTGTCAACATGATATGGTTACACTTATAATTACCAATTTTTGTTGATTTTTTAGTATTCTTTTCTTGTTTTGAGATGAAAGTTAAGTGTTTGCTTTAGTTAGGTGATATTTGGATTGTTTTTTGGTTTCATTTTTAATTACAAAAAATCAGTTTGTTTTCACCTTGTTTCCCACTTTCAGCTTTGGCGAAGGAAATGATGAAAACAACCTTTTCCTGCTCTCACCATTTCCTCTGCCAAAGTTAGAGAATAGGAAGCAAAGTAAAATCAAGGTGGCATTTTCATAATCATAAATAAAAGCATATCAAATGAAAATCGAAACAAAAACCAAACCCTCTTAGTTTTTTGCTTTTTTCCCATTTGGTTACATGTTTAACCTTCAGATATTGTCTTTTTTTTTTATGTACTAACTCTGTGTTCATTTATTAGAAACTATGGAGTTCCTTTGCACTTAATAAGGGAGCTTTACGAGACATTTAGGAACTTCAAAATTCGAGTTGCGGATTACCTACGATATCGTAAGATTACTTCAAACATGAATGACCGCTTTCCTGATGCCACACCTGACGAGCTTAATGCGTGAGTGCTAAACTTGGTATAGCATCTATGCTTATTATTTTCATATTTATGGACATGCAATAATATTTTTTAAAATGGCTTTGCAGAAGTGATGCAACCTGCATTATTTGTCGTGAAGAGATGACTACTGCAAAGAAGCTTATATGTGGGCATCTTTTTCATGTTCATTGCCTGCGATCATGGCTGGAACGACAGCATACCTGTCCTACTTGCAGAGCAATGGTTGTACCAGCCGAAAATGGGACAACTTCTGCTGGAGGGCTGCAAGCTTCGCAGTCAGATGCTCATCGACATGGTAATCATGTGATGAAGTGCTACCATAGCTGAACAGTTTTCATAAACATTAAAAGCATGTTAGTAATGCGTAAAATGTCAGAACTGAAGTGATATTATAGAGTTCAAATAAAACATGAAAAAATAGAATTGCGAGTATGACCATGAGAAATATTGCTCTTGGGATATGCATCATCCAAACATTTACCTAATATTCACTGTTTAAATCATCTTAGTCTTACTAAATTGTAAGTTCTTTATTATACACTTGTTCAGATTTCTCATTCGTTTTTGTTAATAATTTCATGTGCAGCACATATATTAGTTAACTTTTCAAACCTGATTTTCTTTTAGTTTTTGGTCATCATGTTGCCTGCTAAGTCCAGCACAGTTGTGCTGTTTAAAATATTTTAGAAGGAGTATCCGTAAGGATTATGCAAGTATGGCTTCCCTTGTCATTTCAAACAGTGTGGCTTTCCTTGTATTTTTATATGAAATGTGATATTTGAAATTGTTTATTTTAACGTGGAACTCTACATAGTGAGACAGGGCTTGGTTATTGTTGTTGTATTAAAACCTAGAAATGGAACAGGGACAGGCGCTGGAAGCACAGCTCAAGCTGAAGTTGGCAATGGAGTGGCAACTGATAATTTGAATCGGCATCAAGCGAGACTCCAAGCTGCCGCTGCAGCAGCTTCTATGTATGAGAAGTCTTATGTTTACCCCTCTGCAACTTCTTTAGCACGGTATGCTTTTCTGCTTTGACAACTATCCTACCATAGTTAGAATTGCATAATTCATGATTTAAATCGCACACTGCAGCAATTTGATCACAATGTGAATTGCATATGGCTATGAATCATGTGACACACATGAATTGGTGCATAAGTGCATTTTGTATCATTGTTACAATTTGCACGACAAACACCAGTACTCTCACCCGAGAATCTAAAGGGCTTAGAGCCTTAAATAAAAAAAGAGTAATTAGGTGACTAGGCATTTATGCATGGTTGCTTCTTTGTGACCTAGAAGTCAGGCGTTTAGATTCTGGAAAAGTCTATACACTTGTGGGGCTAAGGCTAGTTCATCTACTCTTTTTCAAACTCTAATAGTGGGAACCTTGTCATGCACAAGTTAGTAGGTACTTATGCAAAATAGTTCTCATGCAGAGGAAATTTCTCTGTTTTAGTTCCTCTATTGCATAGTGTTCATGCAATCACTCTGTATGGCTTTTAAGGCTAAGAAGAATGGAAAGATGGATTATAATCACAATTACAATGAAGTTTTTATTGATGTTCTGGGTTGTATGGTATTTTATGATTCACCATTCAAACATTGAACAAACGGTTCTCAATATGGTTCATGATTTGACAACTACGATCTCTTTTTTTCTACCGTTGTTTAAAAAATAAGTCCTATGCAGCTTTCTTATTTCTGATACTGTATATTCGTTTTATAAAGCATGGAAAAGTATGATTAGACAATGGTATAATAAAGTATGATTATACAATGAAAGTATAATGGTTTTTAGAACTCTTAAATTAATAATTTAGAGGCATTTTTTTTCTTATTGAAAGCAACTATGTTAAAGGCCCTTGCTCCTTACAGCTTCACACCTTCTTGGGACGTGCCTTTCCTTTCCCAAAGATGGAGAAACATGAACTTTCTAAAGCTTTTTTAGTGAGAGAAATAGAAAAGTAAGAGAAGGATAAAGTAGAAAGATTTTCATGTAATTCTTGGTCACAAGATTACAAGGTTTCCTTTCCTCTTTAAACCTGAAATTATGAGAAGAAACTAGCTTTGTTTTTGTCTATTTTTTTTATGTGTAAAGAATAGCAAAAATCTCATGTATTTATAAAAATGATACAACAGCCATTCCTGAATCTGACACAAAGGTCTAATTTTTCAAACTCAGTTCTCAAGGGTACACTCAGTATCCTCCAGTTCAAAGACCTGTGCCTGAATCTTCAAGTGCTGAGCTTAATAGAGAAATAGCATCCAATAGTAAACAAGCACAAACACACTATGTTATCCCTGATGGACCAATGAATGTATCTTCTCCTCCAATGGGAAATTTTGATTCTCTGGTGGAAGCTCAAAGAAAACTTCTTCAATTACAGATTGAGGTACAAATATAATTCCTTTTTTTCTCTCCTTGTTGTACTACATTTATACAATTATGTTTCATATAATTATTACCTATAGAGTGTAATATCTATGCACCATTAGTATAAAGTTTTATGCACAATCAATACATCAACCACTATTCATTTGTGTTACTTATATTTAAAAGTTGATGTTGTTAAAACATGAATGGTGAGTTACACTGTAACAGCGTAAAAAAACTCTTACACTGTCAGTTCATACCTTTTCTTTCGATCGAGTACAATTCTATTGATGACCATGTTTAATAGTTGAAGTACAAAGGGACTTTATGTCACTCATAGTTTTCTTCTCTTTATCAGCATAATTAAATTGTTTGATACTAATTGCAATGCATACTCTGAGTTAAGTTGAGACCACTCAACTCATGATAGATCTTCCCTCTTCTTTTGAACAGATTCTGCAAAATCAGCTCCAACTTTTGCAGAAGACAAATGTTGACAAAAGTGTGGATGAAGGTATATCAGTATCAGATAGCAGAGGCAAAGGCATAGCTTCTTCATTTGTCTCTAACCATGAGGAGATTTAGAACAAAAAAAGCATAATTCTATTGCTTATTTCTGTCTATACTATATGATGAGAGAGCCAAATGTAGATATAAGAAAAGGAAAACAAATACATGAATCACATCATTGCATAGCTCTGCTTCTATGTGACATCAATGTGAATGGTGCATTCTTGTGGACAGTGATTTTTATAATTTATCAGCATAGAAACTCATATGATGCACAGATGATTATTTTGTGAATTTAGCAATAAAAATTTAAAATCATTAAGCATCATTAATTTGTTTTTATATCATCAAAAATCTAGCAAGTTGTTAAAGTGATATGTTATGCAATTTATATCTCATGAACTTCATATATTAATCGGTTATTTTGGTACTGTATCCCTCACATTTTTAAGTAAGGAACTAATTCCTTGGGGTGCGTGACTGCCCCTCCTAACAAGTGTCAGTTCCAGAAATCGAACCTTTGACATTTTGGTCATCCTAAGATCTAGCAGTACCTTACATTACTAGATCAACACTTTGTTAGTATATATCAATCTGCTTGCTTATACACTTGTTAGAAATACCCTGCCAGAGCTAACAGTTGATTGAAATTAATTGAAAAATAGACCACTTGATTAGCAACTGGTTATATTAGAATATAGTATTCATTTGGACAAATAGATGAATGCTTTTAGGGGCACTACAAATTGGATATAGAGTGTATACATTTGATGTGGTCAATGTTAACTGTACATTTCATACATTCAATGTTTAATTCACTAAGCCACCCTTGCCACAATGTTCAACTAACTCCTCAAACCTGAAACTTGTTAAAATCTACTTAATTGAATTTCACCTTCACAAGTGAAATTTAGCTTTTTTTTAAACATGATAACTCAATGCTTCTTAATATATAACTTAAAGTAAAATATGGATGGAATACCAAAAACAAAGTAAATAATGGTGGAATTACAATTATCATTTACAAAGCAAAAATCATTTGCAATTTCAATATCATATCAGTGGTGGAAGAAGGATATTCTCACCAAGTTGTGATAAATGTATGTTCCTTAAAAATTCCACTTAAAATTTTAAACACATGCATATTATATAGTCAATGGTAGATTAAATTGGTATATAAAATGATATAGTAGTTTAGATGGAGAGGGTCTACAAAGGCATGCTCACATTTGCCACCAAACTCTTGTGCAGTTGAGTCACATTCACAACATAACAAGACAACATAGTAGTCAAATTTAACTAGCCACCCTATAGTTTAAAGTCTAAACTCCAAAAATGCCTTCTCTTCAGCCACCATCACACATAGATATAAAAACCCCTCCACTCTAACATGTTTGTATATCAATCCATCACCCCTTTTCTCTCTACTGAAGTACTGCAATAACTATATTCATTAATACTTTTCAATCTCAATATATACAAGTGTGGTAGCTTAGTTAAGTTGAGAGAAGAAGGAAAAGAAAGATGGTGAGTGTAGAAGAAATCCGCAATGCTCAAAGGGCACAAGGACCTGCTACTATTATGGCCATTGGTACTGCAACTCCATCAAACTGTGTTGATCAGAGTACTTATCCTGATTTCTACTTCAGAGTCACTAATAGTGAGCACAAGACTGAGCTTAAAGAGAAATTCAAACGCATGTGTGAGTATTCTCTTTATGTTAATTATGTGCTGTCTTTTTCTTCTTTCATGTAAAGCACATTTTTTTTTTAATTGTGAAATGAACTAGCATAGATTTTATTATTTTGGTTATTTTTAGATTGATTCATACAAGAACACTTACAAACATATCTTAATATTTGAACATTCCATAAACTACAGTCTGTTGAATTGGCTATAGTTTTTATGGTTTTGGATCATAGAGGCTAAGTAACTATCATACTAATCATGCAAGCAAAGGAAACATATGTAATGCTTTAACTATTTATTGTAATCTTGTAAGAATGCTCAAGTATTTTTCAGTAGAACTAAAAGCACCACATGTCAAAATATAGCTTCTGCAATTCAGGATTAAAGATTAGTAGTTATGAATTATGTTGTGTAGAATTTACTTATAGAACAAACAGAAGTGTAATTAGTCAATTGGCCTAATATCATTTTCATTGCAAGAGTGGTTATGTCTGACTCCATGGTTATCATGAATTCATAGTTTTGCCTTTGTAACAAATTTCAGGTGAAAAGTCTATGATCAAGAAGAGATATATGCACTTAACAGAAGATATCTTAAAAGAGAACCCTAGTGTTTGTGCTTATATGGCACCTTCCTTGGATGCTAGGCAAGACATGGTGGTTGTGGAGGTACCAAGATTGGGAAAAGAGGCTGCAACCAAGGCCATAAAAGAATGGGGTCAGCCAAAATCTAAGATCACCCACTTGATATTTTGCACCACTAGTGGTGTTGACATGCCCGGTGCTGATTATCAACTCACCAAACTCCTAGGACTTCGACCATATGTGAAGCGTTACATGATGTACCAACAAGGGTGCTTTGCAGGTGGTACGGTACTACGTTTGGCTAAAGACTTGGCTGAAAACAACAAAGGTGCAAGAGTCCTAGTTGTTTGCTCAGAAATCACTGCAGTCACATTTCGCGGCCCTAGTGACACTCACCTCGATAGCCTTGTTGGGCAAGCACTTTTTGGAGATGGAGCAGCTGCACTCATTGTTGGTTCAGACCCATTGCCAGAGATTGAGAAGCCTTTGTTTGAACTTGTATGGACTGCACAAACAATCCTACCAGACAGCGAAGGTGCTATTGACGGACACTTACGCGAAGTCGGACTCACATTTCATCTCCTTAAAGATGTTCCCGGGCTCATCTCAAAGAACATTGAGAAAGCATTGGTTGAAGCTTTCCAACCATTGGGAATCTCTGACTATAACTCAATCTTCTGGATTGCACACCCTGGTGGACCTGCAATTCTAGACCAAGTTGAGCTTAAGTTGGGATTGAAACCAGAGAAGATGAGAGCCACTAGGCATGTGCTTAGTGAATATGGTAATATGTCAAGTGCATGTGTGTTGTTTATCATGGATGAGATGAGGAAGAAATCAGCTCAAGATGGACTTAAAACCACTGGTGAAGGACTTGAATGGGGTGTGCTATTTGGTTTTGGACCTGGACTCACAGTAGAAACTGTTGTTCTTCACAGTGTTGCTGCATAAGATGTTGATTGGTTTGGGACAGGCTTAGGGGACATGCTTGGAGACAGCATATCCTTGTTCTTTGATTTGCAATTGTTATGTTTTTTAATGTCATTGTATTATTGTCCTCATTTCATTTTCAAGCTCATTTTTTGTTTTGATTTAACCTATTGAACCCAACATTTAATAAAATCATTTACTTTGAGTGAGATATAATAATTGTTTGTTTAACAAAAACATAGCAATTAAAGTTGGAAACAAACACCATGCCTTGCTTATTTTCATGTTTTACTCTATTTGATTACATTGTTTAACCTGCAAAGGTTGTGTTTCTTTAGATGCTACCTTTATGTTGATTTTTTCAGAAATTGTAATGTTCCTCCTCCTATGTATCATGTACATAAAGATTACTTTTAACAGCACAAGCCACAAGATGCATTCAATCCATAGAGTGTAAGCATAAAAGATCCTGCAAGAAACTTCAACATTATAAGAATCATTTCACCTACTATGATAATAGGTAATTTCCATAAAGCATCAATACTAAAAATATATTTAGGCAGCATGTTAAATTGAGATTTTTTTTAAGTTGAAGTATTAAAGAGAAAAGATAGTATAAAATATAATACTCACACTAAAGAATGTTTTTTTTGTATAACAAAAAATATTCTCTCTCAATATGTAAGGTTTTGAATTTATTGGTGAGAAAAAATGTATACACTAACAATAACAACATAATAGTTTTACAATGTCATAATTATATTATTCATCATTCATATTTAGTTATTATTATAATATATAGTAATACAAATGAACGATACATCATGTATTGACTATACATAAAAATCTTTATAATTATAGTATATAAATACACCATTTATATTACACTCTTATAACTCATAGGTGTTGGTTCAAGTAGTACATGCTCGATTCCCTTAAGCAAGGTCTCGGATTCGAGTCTTGTGGATGGAAAAAATACATGCTGAGAGAGTTAGCCTCACATACTTGTGGATGTTCCTGGCTTGGAGATGATTGTCACCAATGCGATAATATTACACACTCTTATAGAAATGTTTAATATGGTTTGTAAAGGTGGCCTTGTATTCTTTTATAACATATTTGTATGGTATCTCAACAATTATGTTTTGCACGATTCTAACCTTTGCAAAATAAGATGGTTCGAGGTGGTAAATAGTTTGTTAAAGAAGGGCAAAACTGAAAACTGAAAAGTGAAAAGTGTTGAGCACTAAATACAAAGAGTGATTAGCGATTCGCACTGAACCCTTCCTTACCCGGCGAACTCAACGAAATTGAGATTGACGGCGGCGATAACAAAAAATGACGGAGGAGAATCCAAAACTGACAAAGCTTCCGATAGAAGGAAAGCGCAACATCCTCATCACCAGCGCTTTGCCTTACGTCAATAACGTTCCTCATCTCGGCAACATCATTGGATGTATATTCATCGAAGATTTCCTTATATCATTTTTTAATCGAACGAAATCTATTATTCCGATTGAATTTAATCTATGTTTTATGATTTTGATCAGGTGTGTTGAGTGCTGATGTATTTGCTCGATATTGTCGTCTTCGCGGTTACAACGCTATTTATATTTGCGGTACCGATGAGTATGGAACTGCAACTGAGACTAAAGCGTTGGAAGAGAATTGCTCTCCTAAACAGATTTGTGACAAGTATTTCAAAATTCTAACCATTCTCTCTCAATTTACATTCATTTGTTATTTACTAATCGGTACCACTCCGACTATATATTTCATTGTTTCGCGTTAATCATAGAATTTATGTGCCTTTTGGAAGAACTTATAGGAAGCTTGTTTTAATTCGTGATGATAGCTTAGTAAAATTAACTTATGAAATAGTTTATAAAAATAGCCTATGACAAAGCTTACGAAAATAAGTTTGACTTAAGCTTATTTCAAAAGGTTATCGAATAAGTGCTTAATTACATGTCGTTATTTGGACTAGCGTTGTTTTTATGCACTGTTTGCATTGTTGTAATGTGTGATCATTACTTGCTAGAGTTTGCTAAATCCTCGTGCAGACTTTCAATAAATACTTTCTCGTCCTGTTTCTGAATTTGTAGATATCACGCTATTCATAAGGAGGTCTACAATTGGTTCAATATCAGTTTTGATGAATTTGGCCGCACGTCATCCCCTCAGCAAACTGAAGTCTGTCAAGCAATTTTTAAAAGACTATATGATAACAAGTGGCTTTCCGAGAACACAATGCAGCAGGTTTTCACTTCTTTCTGAGGCTTAAGTGGTAATATTTACTGTTTTATTGGTTTTCATTATTGTTTTACTTAAATGCCTATCCTGTTTCAGCTTTACTGTGATACTTGCGAAAAGTTCTTAGCCGATCGACTTGTGGAGGGTGATTGCCCAACTCCAGGATGTGAGTATGACTCCGCCCGAGGAGACCAGTGTGAAAAATGTGGAAAACTACTAAATCCTACTGAGTTGAAAAATCCTAGGTGCAAGGTACAATTCCCCTTCCCCTCTAACATTCTTCACTGTAGGTTTTTCCTATTGACTATCTAATGTTTTTTAAGTGAGATTTATTCACATCTGTAACAGGTTTGTCGAAAAAGTCCACGTATTCGTGATACAGACCACTTGTTTCTTGAACTCCCCCTATTGAAAGATAGATTGGAAAAATACATCAATGAGATGTCAGTGGTGGGATTATGGAGTCAGAATGCCATCCAAACAACGAATTCATGGTTAAGAGAAGGGTTGAAACAACGCTGCATTACTAGAGATTTAAAGTGGGGGGTTCCTGTCCCCCATGAAAAATATAGTGACAAGGTTAGTTTTTCCATTGGATCTTTAAAAAAGTAAAATTTTCTTTTCACTCATTAATTTTTTAAAATATATTCTTAAAATTGCAAGGTTTTCTATGTTTGGTTTGATGCTCCGATTGGTTATGTTTCGATCACTTCATGCTACACACCTGAATGGGAGAAATGGTGGAAAAACCCGGAGAATGTGGAGTTGTATCAGTTTATGGGCAAGGACAATGTGCCATTCCACACTGTAAGTTATTTTATTTATAGAATTCAGGGATATTATATGCTGTTATGCACTCTTATGTTTACTTGGGATCATGCATGTCAATATCTTGTGGTTCCCCAGATGGCTAAAATGTTTCTTCTGAATTGAATATTGTTTATCAAAACAATTTTATATTATATTTCTGCTAGATTTTATACATTATAATGTTCATTTGATGTATTTTTTACTAGTGTGTACATACATCTACCCTCCCCAGACGCCCTTTTTTATTTTTTACTAGTGTACTTTCACTAGACTGTTGACCTCTTTGTTCCTTTCTCCCCTCTTGAATGAAAATTATGACAGTCTGAGATGAACAATGTTTGTATTTTTCCATATTATTTTTAAATATTATAGCTTTTGCCACGTTATCAGACAGTTTTTAACCATGCAATCTTCTGTGGCTACTGTCACATTTTATGTCAATATCATCAGCATTATACCATGAGAAAATTGCTCTTGCCACTTATGGAATTACCATGCTACTTTTTTCTGATGTGGCTTTTATTATATTATATTTGTATAATTGTGATGGCACATTTATTATTTTTTTCCACTCAAAACAGGGCAGCGTTCTGCTTACTGAAAAAATAATCAACTCTCTTGTACAAATGTTTTACTCTACATAATACATATACCATTGTATTCACTGTTTTATTTGTGTCGAGATGGAATTGTTATGAAGCAAATTATGAAGTTTGTTTACTTCGAAAGTTCTTTCTGCTTGCCATGTTGTGAAGTATACTGTAAGTATTGACCAACCTTTGGTCCATCGCCAGGTCTTTCAAGTTTCTACTCAATTTGGCACCAATTAATATGTATTTTTTCACGAAAAGCAAACCTGAGATAATAAATCCAGTCTTTCACTATGATTTCGAATAGCTGTCCCGAATTCAAGTTGATTATGTTTCGCCTCTTCCTCGGAGAAAGACGATCAAACAATTCCCAATCACGGTCCTTGCGGATCGGATCATAATCTCTACAATGGTTAAGCATTTCTGTGTAGAGGCATATTTGCTCAGTGGAGTTTTTTTTTAAAAGGACAGAGAACTACCCTTTAATTGCATGATTGTGTGGTTCATATTTTTGAATGATTAGGGAAATAGTTCTTTGGCATGTGATGCAATTTATTCTCCAGGTCATGTTCCCATCTACTTTACTTGGAACTCATGAAAACTGGACTTTGATGAAGACTATTAGTGTTACCGAATACTTGAATTATGAAGCAGGTTAGTTATTTATCTTGAAATGGTTTGTCCCTAGTTGATGCATATTGACTGGCATATAGCTGTCCTTCAATAGAAGCGTTAATGGTTCTCATATGAACATTTTGAAAGTCATTGAATTTCACTTAATTTTTTTTAGGGAAGTTTTCTAAAAGCAAAGGCGTCGGAGTATTTGGTAATGATGCAAAAGACACTGGTATTCCAGTTGAAGTATGGAGATATTACTTGCTCACAAATAGGCCCGAGGTAACAATTTTAAACATAATTTGTTAATACTAGCTTATCTATCTCAAGAAATAGGAACAAGTCTTTTATTTTTCTCCCTTTTTAAGCGCTTTCACTTTGATTGTGCATTGCAGGTATCTGATACGTTATTTACTTGGTCTGACTTGCAAGCAAAATTAAATAGTGAGCTGCTGAATAATCTGGGCAACTTCATCAACCGAGTTTTAAGTTTTATTGCCAAACCTGCAGGTTGGTTGACCTCTTGGTCATTTTTCTCTCGAATTCTCTACAGATTAACTACCGAAAATCCTTAGAATTTATATGCGTAAGGGCTAGGATTCATCAACGTTGTAGTTAGTATTGTGTGATACTAACTTTTCATATCCTGAAGTGAAACCAAAACAGAAGCTGTCAATACAGATCGTGATAAGAATCACAAATGGCTTTGTATCATGCCTGAATCATTGATGAATCACACAAATTGCGATTTCTGGTTATGTTTTGCAGTTCACAGTGGCTGGCAAAACGTCTGGGTCGAGCGCCCAAATGGGCCGCAACTGCTCGACCCAGTTCCTGAAGATAGGAAACTAGAGTTTTTCCAGTTTTTTTATGATGCTACTCGGTTGCAGCATAACTGGGCCGAATCCGTGCGACCTCATCTGGGATTTTTTTGAGCCTTTTTCATGTGAACTTTAAGATGGGAGTGGTGAATCTACCCTTCCTAATAATTCTAGGTCTTGTTCAGTTTTAAATACCTAAATTTATTCCCACCTCTTTATGTTTTTGCCACATCTCTTAGTTAGCACCTGTTGCTGTGTTTTGTGCTTTATTTTCTCCTCCCATGGCTGACTTTTATTGGTCGGTCCACCTCTTCTCCTTCATATAATATTTTTTAAGTGGTTATGATGGTTCAAGCAAAGAAAAAAGGAAATTAATGGTTTTTTAAGTTAATATATTATTAGTTATTAGTCATGCATCTTATAATTCACAATTCGGAAAATAGTTCTTCCGGTTCACGATATGATGTCGGTTTCATAACCTTGTTCATCAACCATGAATCGTGGAAGTACTGACAAAAAGATCTTTACTCATTGATCTCTTCCTTATTCCTGATGTGCATAAAAGTTACTGCTTTTGCTTTTTTCTTCTTGTTCATTCAAATTCTGGTTGATCAACTATGTACATGTTAATTTTTTATTTTATTTTAATGTTGTGGAATGTAATGAGTGACATATAAGTTTAACTTCCATTATTTGTTTAAATAAACAAAATTAGTATTTAATCTGATTCAATTTATACTATTTTGCTACCCTTCTGTTTCGAGATTGATTTTGTGGCTGTAGCAAGTAATAGTTTGTTTTGTTCCTCATGGCTTTTGTTGTAACATTTATTACTAACTTTGTCATATGAAGGTCAAGGATATGATTCCATTATTCCTGCTATTCCTGATGATGTAAGTGATGACTCTCACGAACTGACCAAAAAATTGGCAAATGAAGTTTCTGCAAATCTGGAGCAATACATAGATGCAATGGAGAAGGTTATTAATCCCCTATTGTATTAACATGTTATTGTAATCAGTAGAGTGCTGAGTGCACTGTCTTTTTTAGATCTCATTATCACCAGTTCACCACAGTATGATGACTTTTCTTGTTGCAATGTGTAAAGGTTAAACTAAAACAAGGATTGAAAATTGCAATGAGCATATCCAGTGAGGGCAATAGATATCTGCAGGTAACTTTGGATTGTTATATTGTTCTTGTTTCCTATATCCTCCTACATGCATTTTTATGCTAAATTTATGTAAATGGTTGTAACATGTTCCTGGATATTTTTACAATTTAATTTGTAGGAAGCTGAATTTTGGCACCTTTACAAAGACAACAAATCTCTATGCTCCCTTGTAATGAAAACTGCAGTTGGGATTGTGTATCTTCTCGCATGTTTATTGGAACCTTTTATTCCATCTTTCACTCTTGAGGTAAATTAACTTCCCTATATCCAATATTGCATTTTCATTGGTTTTTTAGTTATTTATTTTGAAGCTTATTCTAAGACATTCTGGGTTCTTCTCTTTTTTCTGTTGAAGGTATTTAAGCAGCTTAATTTGTCCCCGGAGACACATCTTTCACTTTGTGATGAAAAGGGAGATATTGATAGGGTGAAAAGACCTTGGGATATCATAAGTGCTGGTCATAAAATTGGGAAACCCCAGCCATTGTTCAGAGAACTGGTACGTGACTGTTTTCTGTAATCAGGATACAGATTCAAATTGGGCCTTTGGGTCATTGATTTACTCCAATTTTATGACCAGAAAGATGAAGAAGTGGAGTTCTACAGGGAGAAATTTGCAGGAAGCCAAGCTGATAGGATTGTGCGTGCAGAGGCTGAAAAGGTTGCTGAGCAACTGAAGAAAACAAAAGTCTCAGGTATTTTGTCTTCTTTTCTGTGTGTTGTGTTTTGATTTTTGGAAGGAAGGAAAACAGATAAAATGATGTATGATATTATTTTATGAATGACAACCATATCAAACTATAAAGTATCTCCTCATACCAGGAGATAACTTATCTCCATAAATCCACTCAGCGTTTGACATGTGTCGTATTTCCCTTCCTTCAAGAAGTTTTCATTTTAAAATATATTATAAAAGAAAAATAAGACACATGTCAAACACTGAGTGGATTTAAGGAGATAAGTTATCTCCTGGTATGAGGAGATAATTTATTCTCAACTATAATACTACATGGAGTATCTCTACATATCTCAGACAGGCACTCACGTCACCCCAAAGTTGGGACAGCCAATCTTAACCCACAATAAATTAAATGGCTCCAAGTTGAACCTTTTGTAATTCCAGTACTCTATTTTATCCTTATGCTGTTAAATTTATTAATTACAACAACCATCATTAAATATTATACTGTTCTGTTATACATTGCTTATTTTATTAATTACAGCAATCATTAGAAATATCTTATTGTGGAAGGCTTTACTGTTGTGGGACTGTTTTGTTTTTTGTTCTCCTTAACTGCACTGTCCTAGAAAAAAAACAACCATCCCTAAACACTACTGTGTGCATGTTCGTAGTAAGCTACCCAAGCCTTGTTATTACTTATTAACTATCAACTGAGTTTGGTTGAACCCTTGTTTATGCTTTCATGAGTTTTATAAGCTCGTTATATCTCTCTCCAATAGATAAATAAATTTTCAAGATTGCTTTCACTGATTGCGTACATTGTTTATGACAGACGGAAGTGGAAAGAAAAAATCATCAGCTAAGTCATCGAAAGAAGCCAAAAATAAGGCAGTTGCTGAACCTGATATTTCCATCACGAGGCTTGATATTCGTGTTGGCCTTATAAAAAAAGCTGAAAAACATCCTGCTGCAGATACTCTATATGTTGAGGAGATAGATGTTGGTGAAGAACAGCCCAGAACGGTCGTGAGTGGGCTTGTGAACTACATACCACTTGATGAAATGCAGGTTTGGTCAATTAAAATGGGCATATCTTCTTTTACGATTAACTTTTGAAGCTACTATTTTATCTACTGGTACACTAATGCCAATAATTTTCTTCAGAACCGTAAGGTCTGTGTTCTTTGTAACCTAAAACCAGTGACCATGAGGGGAATTAAATCTCACGCAATGGTGCTTGCTGCTTCGAATGACTCAAAGGTAGGGAAGACTCAATGTCTTTTTGTTGTTATATGGACACAATGTCTTTACATGTTCATAAGTGCCGATCTCTCTTATTAATAAAGTTCTCACAGCATCATGTGTAGTTGTCTATAGTTGGTATTGCACTTTTTTCATCCCATACGCAATAGTAATCAGCATTTAACTTCTGATTCTGCACAAATAGTTTTGAAGTCCCTGTGGTTATATAAAGGTTGACATATATTGTTCTTAGTTCACTTAGTTGACTAGTCCAGATATAGTGGACAATATTAAGGGGAGTGTGCCCAATTCTCTCAAACCTTCACTATATTTGCTTTTGTTGAGAAATCTTTTTTGCTTTTTCTTTGGTATATTTTAGTTTTCCACATATTTATGTTTTAGAACATTATGACATCGTTCGATCTATGTAGTTGACCTCACTTAATAGGATAAATGCTTGGTTATTGTCTATTTTAGTTTTCCTTTCATGTGTTCTTTCTGAGGTTTGAGAGTTGCAGAGTACTAAATTTCTTATTGCTGTGAACCTGTAGGTTGAATTGGTTGAGCCACCCACTGATGCTCGCGTCGGAGAAAGAGTTACATTCCCAGGGTATGAAGGTAATCCTGATGAAATCTTAAACCCAAAGAAGAAAGTTTGGGAAACATTGCAAGTAGACCTGCACAGTAATGATGAACTAGTGGCATGCTACAAAGATGTTCCACTCACCACATCAGCTGGCATTTGCAAGGTTTCATCCATACCTGGTGGATCCATTAAGTAAAACAAATATCAAGGCTTTGAGTTAAAAAGGACAGAGAAAGAATATTAGAAAAAAAATATCTTAGCCCTTACACAATCTCACTATCAAATTTGTTATTGTTTCCATGTTTGCCATAAGTGTAGAATTTACATTGATGAGTGATTTGACCTGTTTTATGTTCTACCATTCTAACTTGGTATGTTATTGGATTCTGAACCCAAGCCAATATTATCATGATTGACTAAAATTCTGTTTTCATATTCACACTTTCTAAACATATTTCTGATGGCACATACAGTAGCACAAGTCGTGAGACAGCAGATGTGTATTCTTGTACTTGTCATATATTTCCTTCCATTCTAAAGAAAACACATTATCTTAGGAATTTAGGTGTATCTAAGCTATCATGACGTAAGCATACAACAAGTGTTAGAGTATTAAGGTCTAAATATCAAGTTGATATCTTGTGATATAATTGTATAAAATATATCATTATATTAGTAAGTGTTCATCTTATACAACAATTATGACATATTTTCACGTTTTAATTAACATGTTAACTCTATATTACCCCTCAACTATCGTAAGTAGATTATCTCACTGTCCTGTTTTCGTTTTTCTTCCAAGTCATCTTTGCTAGACTTCGCCATGTGAGTGCTTTCACATTATCTTATCCTCCTTAATTAAATATACATTTATCAAAAGATTTAATATATTTAGAAGAACACCTTTGAGAGAAATTGACCATGTGAGTAAAATGTTGCTGAGAAAAGTGAATGATTCACTTCCAAACTCCAATATTACAAGGAAATGATGAGATATGTTATAGATGTCTTAACTATATTCAATTGAGAAAAAATGTATGGAAATGAAACTTACTTACCTTCATTATTGATTTTTAATAATTATTGATTTTTCAAAACAAGTAAAATAGTGGATAATACAATGTTCGTATATATAAATCTTTTACTTTAAAGATTTATATTTGCATTCACATGGTAAAGCATATTTCATTGAATGAATTAATTTAAAATTGGAAGAAGAAAAAAAAGGAAAAAGACTTGTACCAGCTCAATTGGATGGAGGGAGTAATATTAGGATGCGCATATATTGTCCCACATTTAGTATACTTCATGTGTTATGACTTTGTGATCGGTCAAAAAATTACTTAAAAATTAAATTTTAACTTAAATATTTTTTTAATCAATCACAAGGTTATGGCACATGGAGTGGCACTAAGTGTGGAACACCAGGTGTACACCCCTAGTATTACATCTTATGAAAAATTATAGGACATCAACCATAAAAAGAGTAAAAGGGATAACATATTTCTAATAATTTGAAAATATGTATTTTAATTAATCAATTTCTTTGAGACTATTCCATGCTAGCATGATTATCATGCCAACTATATGGTAGCCCTACAAAAGTACTAAGTGTAAGAGTTACCTATGAATTCAATTGTGAGAAGCACCACCCTAAACTAATACATAATAACTCTATCTCTCTCTTCTCTATCTGTTGGTATGTATTATGTATAAACTATACATACAATTACAAAAATACAACAATAATCGAGTCTTAATCTCACTAAGTAACAAAAATGAACAAACATACAGTTGAAATTAGCAGGGATAAATAAACAAGAACCAGTGTGATATGACCAAAAAAATCACCATCTTTCATCTTGTAGCCAATTGTTTTTCTCTTTTGGCCCTGTAGGACCTTCCTCACCATACAACTCCACTGGAAGCTTGTTAAGTAAGTTCTTCATTGAACATTGAAGCATGCGCGGAAGAGAGTTGATTATCTTATCCAGCTCGGCTTTTGAATCGTAAACAATCTTAGGTCCCCATTCTCTCATAAACTGCAACCATTGCGGCTCAGTCACAACATCTCCAAGATACTCAGCTGCAACAATCTCGTAACAAATACTTGAATCCACATAGAAACTACTATGAGCAGCATCGTTCCTAATTCCAACCCCGAGTTTCGAAGAACCTTGAATATAGGTCCCAGGATGAGGGTAACTTGCATGTCCACACTTTGATGAGTAAACAATAGCTTTATTGCCATCAATATATTCCAAATCATGGGCATCAACCCATTCACCACCACTGTGTTGCGAGAAGTATATACTATAGAGCTCTCCATTGAAGTTGCATATACGAAGAGTAAAATGCTCCCAGTCACCAACATGTTCTCCAACCTTGCTCAATGGTATATTTGTAATTCCAACTTTCAGGGTTGCTGGTCCATTGAAGGGGCAGAAAACCCACATTACAATGTCTGTAAAAGTTCCACCAAGAGCTGGCTTCACATGAACATAAAGCCTTGCACTTTTCAAGTCCCCGCGTTTGATAAAATTCTTCCGATCATCGTTCGGCAAGTCTATCCAAAACTGCCTATCATTTGTTCCCCCGCCAGGTAGATTTGAGCCAGCTGTATCGATTCCCTCTCCTGTGGACGTGCCCTTTTTGTACAACATGGCTCCATTGTTAAAAAACCAAGCCACAGAGGATGGCAAGTAAACTTCCCCCGGATGAAAGAAAACAGTAGGACCATAGTGGTTAATAAGGGCATGTATTTGTTGCATGTTTGGCATTGCTGGTAGAGATGGATTTAGGTTCTTCAAGCATGCTATTGGCAGCTCATCACCCAAGTTCAAGCCACTACTACAGAAAAATGTCCCGACAGAAACTCCTTTCCCCAGCATGCCACGGTCACAAGGTCTCAAGCTCCACACCTGAAAAGATGACTCAGGAGTTCCAGAACCGGAAGCAAGTATTAGGCAATAAGGTTCACATTCATCAGTGAGATCTGCACGGACACAGCACATTTCGTCCAACTTAGGCTTGTCGGGTTTGTTAGTAACCATATAGCCAAGTGCCTTGTAACCTTCAGGAGGCTGTGGTAGCCAAAAGTAACCACCTACGCTTGTAAATTCCATGCTTCCTACATTTGGACTCCATACTAACTCAAAATCAAGAGGATTCCTCAGAGGAGGTATCTTAGTACGGTTGTCAGTATTAGTATTTTTGGGCAAACGATCTTCCACTTCCCTAGCTACAAGTACGAAACCCCGTAAAGGCTTGTCGGTAGGTTGACAGTAGTGGCCAAGGATATGGAAACTATCAGGTATTCCAACAGGCTTATAGAATGTAAGAACCTTTTTCGTGTCTAGTATAGCATTGCTGCTCCAAATGAACTCAAATCTGGTAACCTTGAAAACTTCTATCTCACCAAGATTTACAAGTCCAGAAGAAAAGCCTTGTCCTGTAATGACATATAAAGAATATAACTAGTTTTCCGAAAATTAACAAAAACTGACTAACTTTAAATCGAAGTTTCAAGGAAGTTCCTATGTGGCGTTGATACTGCAGTTAAAAACATCTTCTGAGTTTTCATTAATTTGTAAAGCATATTATTATGAAGGTCATTACTGAATGCACTGCAAATAATGACAAGAGATAAGGTTATACTTATCACTAAAAATGAAGAAGTTTCATCAAACATGTAAGTATGTAACAGGCTACCAAACCTAAATGTGGCACAGGAAAGGGTGGATAAATGATAATGAAGAAAGAAACCAAAACGAGAGAAGATCATTTCATTAACTCTGCATAGAAACGGAATGAAAAATGATATATCCTCCTACATATATGATGTTGGCATGTGTCACAAACTTGTACTTTGTTGTGAATTATTGACTTACAAGTTGCACGTGTCACCATCACATGTGTATGAGGATTGATACGTTGATTTTGTATGAGTATATATCATTAGTCGAAGACAATTCATCGGCAATTTGGCCTCCTAAAAGAGACCATGGATATTTACAGAAGCAATGATAAAAAAACATGATCACTAATGAACAGTTCACTAAAAATACAAAACTCACAACGTAAATTACTCTAAACAAAACAAATAAATTTCACAAGTGACAATACACAGGACTTTTAAGATGCCCTTTACATGATGATCCATTATCAAAATACCCAGTAACAAAAGAAGCAAATTTATTATGTACCAATGAGAAAAATGCACATAAATTCCTATCATGATTTAAAAAAACAAATTTTTTGGCAGTAATAATGAAAACCCAGATATGAATTGAGAGAAAAAACCTTGATGCCATTGAGGGATTGGAGCAGGAAGAGAAAATATTGGAGGCTGAGATTGAGTTTGTGTGATTGTATTCCAACGCATGCATTTGGATGCAATCAACATCTCCAATTCGTTTGATTATGTTTGTTCTTCTTCATTAGTTTCTCCAAAACACAAAACGTAATTTATGATGCACTGTTTTTGTTCCCAACTTTATTACTACCTCGTTTCTATTTTAATTCGTTGGTGTATTTTCTTTCTTCATTCTTAACCTTATTCAACAAAGATCACAATTTTAATTTCATTTAAATTGGAAATAAAAATCTACAACATTTCTCTTTTTAATTTATACAATTGAAAAATGGGTTTCAAGAATAGTAAAAAAACTTAAAAACCTATTTTACGTTAAAATAGTACATAAAACTAACTTAAAACAAAAAAAACATGACTTTGTGGATGAATATAATATTTTTGTATAAACAAATTTCTTGGTCAATTTTAATTATGAAATCATTATTTTAAAAATTGTGTGCATCAAAGGATTCCTTCAACAGGCAATTGAAATTCAACATGACACGTAGAGATTTTCAGAACAGATTTTACTTCTATAAATAAAAAAATTCCACATGAAACCCTAACGTGATGTTTAAGAAATTTAACTAGTCATCGATGTTGGAACTCAATGGATTATTGCAAGGATTTTTAACATATTTGTAATAAACAGAGAAAACTTTAAGACCGTAAAGTAATAATTTCTAACAATCACGCTTACACTGTTGCAGATCATTTAATTTGATATCCCTTCGTGTTGTTTGATATATATTTTTAAAATGATTACATAAAAAACAAAAGCAGATAAATGTTTGAACCTTTGAGGTGAATAAAACAAGAATAAAAGGTGTATAAATATTATGAAGGTATAATCAGCTAACTTTTGTTAACTCTTCCTCAGTGGTGTTAAATCTTCTTGAGTGGTGTTAACTCGAAACATTGGTACTATCAAGATATTCTTTTACATTTTTGAATAAGGAACTAATCTTTTTTCGGGATGCGTGACCGACCCTCCCAATAAATGTCGCTTCCAAGAATCGAACCCTTAACATTTTGATCATTATGAAGATCTAGCGAAATCTTACACCACTAAACTAACACATTAGTGTTAACTTGAAACTTTGCCGGACCTAGTTCAATTTGTAACATTTTCTTTCCCCATGTTCAAGCTCCCTCCTATCTTAGTTGGATGAGACTTGTTTGCACTACAAATTTCTTGAAGTATTTGAGAAGATTCTCAGTTGTTACCTTTATTTCTAAGTGAAGCTTAAGGAAAAGCACATTTGATGGTGCAAGATTTTAACACAAGATTCCTAAGGATCCCATTTATTGGTGAAAACTAACCAATATAAAATGAGGTAACTACTTAGAAGCCAATATAAAATGAGGTAATTACTAGTATAGTTTGACAAGGATACCAAAGTTCATGAACCTGCCCATGTTTGTGAATTTAACTTAAAAGCAGATCTGCAATGAGATCTTCAACAATACAAGCATAGCCACCAAGAGATACGAAACAGAAACTTGGTTCTAAGTTTAAATGCAACTTTAAGGTACACAAGTGATTAAAGCACTATGCACTATTAGCATTTGGCTCAGAATCTGTTTCTGATGATTTATTAATGTCTTCAATGGCTTCCGTGTCAACTTTCATATCATCATCTACATCAGCCTCAACCATTACTTCATCCTTGTCGGCTACCACAGGCTCAATGCCATTTTGTGCAGCATTGTCAGGTTCCTGCTTCTGCTCTTCACTTGCATTTTCTTGGTCAGCTTGCTCTTGTACTACCGTTTGCGGGTATGGATCAGCGCTGATTGTCAATGTAGATGTGACTAACAAGTTCTACAGAGGGAGACGCCAGACGGAAGCCAAGAAAAGTGTTTAGACAAACTAGGTACAATTCAATTACCAATTGTAAAAACTGAATCATTAATCATTTTTAAATACAGGGTTTTCACTTCATTAATTCTTAAAGCAACACATTTGAAATTTTGACAGCATTGTGCAAGCCAAATTATGAAGCATACCTTTTCAAGAGCTAAAGCAAGTTTTGAAAGGTTTGGATAAATGCTTTTTGCATCCAATAGTATCTGATCAATGCAATATCAGACAGAAGTAACATCATTATATGTTATCATGATAAACTTGATGGACGATAATGCTGGAACTTAATAATGCACAGCAAATGAAAGGAACAGGCTTACCTCACAAACCCTTTGCAATGTAAACGGGGGCCCTTCAATGAAAGAAGAAAGTGCTGCATTCAAGAAAAGCATTCCAAAATGATTAGAGAATCAGAGTAATTTGATAACATGGCTATGGCACTAATGGTAATATACCTTCATCCAATTTGTTCACCAGCTCAGAGTAGGACTCTCCTAATGAAGCATATTGCTCCTCACTTGTCATTTTTGCCTCAGCATACTCTGACAAGACCTATATAGCAAATATTCAGAAAGGGGCTAAATTATAAATTACAATAAACTACAACTCATGAACCAAGACAAAATATAAATAAAAAAACATGCTAGCAGACATACGTCTAAGAAGTAAGAACCAACGCAATATGCTTAAGAATGCATGCTAGCATACATACATCTAAGAACCAACACAATATACTTAAGAATGCATGCTAGCATACCTCCCCATACCTGCTTCAACTGAAACGATAGCATACTCTTCAACTTATCCCAGTCATGCCTGTTACTCAAAAAATTGACAACATTAGAATCTAAAATACCAGATCCATGTCAAAGTCAACTATCCCCAAATCTAGCTAGGTACGAAAGGGGTGACACAAAAGTGTAACCCAATCCAAATCAAATCCTAAAGTTGAGAAGGAGTCAATGAATATTGTATTGTAAATTTCCAACCAAATACACGAAAGAACTGCATAAATAGATCACTGCTACATAATTTTATTTTTTTATTAGAGAGCCTAAGTCCATCTTGCAGTGTATAAACCTAGTATCAAATCCATGTTTTAAACCTAGTATCATGAAATAACTCATTCTTGATGCAAAACAAGATAACAGATTGGTGAAAGGGGTAAGCTAAGTGTGATGGTAAAGTAGCTAAAATAAGCAAAATGTTTAAAAGCAAACAAGCACTACTATGACATAGATTGCAACCTTAGTTTGCTTTCTCGGTGCATCTTAGGGTTTTTGTAAATTGAACATCTGAATGCTTTAATATTTTATTTTTTTTGGTTTCCCACAGGTATCCTCGCACTAAAGGCAATATTGTCCGAGCCAGAAACATATACAGGTACGTGAAGCTAACTCTCCCCGCAGGTATTTCCTCCATCCACAAGACTCGAACCCGAGTCCTTGCTTAAGGGGAATCAATGTTTTAATATGAGTTTTAACAGAGTTAGCTAGTGTTATGTTAGGGTTGAGTAGTGAATTAATTGAGATAATACCAGAAGTTTCCAGTGGAAGCAATGAGTTGTAGAATATGCGTAACTTCTTGTTGTTGTTGTTGTTGTTGTTCCCTTTGTGAAGAATCATCAACATCAACATCATTGTCTTCATTGTTATTAATTTGATTTTGATCGTGGTGATTGGAAGCATCAGCATCAGTATCGGTGTGAACAATAACGTGATTTTGAGTAGTTGATTGCATCATCTTCTCCGATACGACGGTGGATGGCGACGCCTTTTCCGCTGATTTTGCCGCCGCCGATCTGTGGAATCAATTCAATCAATGCCTACCCCTTTTCGCTCTTCTCTTTTCTCACCACTCACTTTTTATTTTTATTTTTTTATTATAATTTTTAGTAACTCAAATCATTAATAAATATGACTATTATGCTTTCAATCCATATAATATATTAACCGACGTTGATTTAAGTGATACATGTCTAATTCTCCTTAAGCAAAATTTCGACTTGTAGATGAAAAAATGTCTACTGAGAGAGTTAGTCCTACGTACCTGTAATTGTTTCTGGCTCGGACAGACTCCAACACGAAGATACACATGGAAACCAAACAAAAATATATAATATAATTCATTCTACTAGTGAGACTTAGATTTTTGTTGTTATTACATTCTTAAACAAACAACATCATACAAATTGAACTAATATTTGTTTGTTACATTTTCTTTTGATATTCTCTATAAGAGTTAATGTAACTTTTGTTCATAATTATATCTTTTCATTGGTAATTCTTTGTAAAATTTGTATGAGGATATAATAAAAGAATATTTTAAAAATGACTATTAGGATAAATTTGGTTGGATATTAAGAATTTTATTTCATAAGAATAATATTTATTAATAAGGTTGTACTATGACACATGTTGTATTGAAGAATGTATTTATTTAATTTGATTCATTAGGAAAAAAATAATATGGTTATAAAAAATTTATTGAAACTTTTTTTTATTAATCACACTTTTAATATAGGATATGTATAACTTATTTAAAAAATACTTATTAATTGAAATATTGTTTTGAACCGATCACAATAACATATTCAGTAATTAGATTTGTGGTAACACTTTAGTAACTAAATTTGTGGTGTCCATCCATATATTATAAATTGATCATTGACACTACCTTAAAAGATTATTTTAGAGCATGACATGTTTCCCAACATTACTACTAGTTTTCGTTTAGTCTTCTCACACCTTATTTGTAAATATTTTGGGTGGGCAAATTATGCTAAGATATATCCATAAGGCTAAGTAGGGATGTGAGCATTCTTGAATTTATGTATGCTATAAAGTTGGATAGACTTGGGGTGAATAGTATACCGTTTGACTTGATTTTAATCAAACTCACATATAATCAGATTTCATTAGGTCTAATGTCGGATTTGGATTCCAAAATTATAATTGATCAATATTCAAGGTCAGATAACAATTTGTCCCTTATCCATCTCAACCAAACTTTTACTCCAATTAAATGACAAGTGATGTGACTAAGGATTGTTTTTTGAAGTTTCAATTCAAGCAAACAAAACAAAAAAAAAATAGTTCTTGATCTGTCAATAATGGTTGGTTTAGATGGTACAATTTACTGGTGCAGACAAGAAGGACATGGGTTCAAAGGTTCTGTAAGTACTTTAACAACTCAAATACAGTGTGTTCAAAAACTGTGACAACATCCATGCAAAATTTCATCAAGTTTTAATCCATCATAACTCACTTTAAACCATGATTCAGTCTTTGCTAGTTACTAGCAGCAAAAGGAGAAAACATAGGTGCTTTCTTGAGTGCTTAACTATCATTAAATAAAAACGACACAATTTTTACACATGTCATGTTTTTTTAACAACATCACAAACACCCAAGATTTTATTACCTTCACTTACCAACTACATACGTTTTCTGGTCACAATTTCATACCGTAGAATACGTTCCTTGTACTATTTTAAATATACTAATTTTCAGTTCTACTTCCACATATCTTTTGCTAATTTCCGATATAAAATACTAAGAAATGCTACTTCCTAAGAAATGCTACTTCCTATGAGTACTAGTAAGAAATCAGGTTTTGATTACAACAGCCTCCACATTTCACTGTGCCAACTGAGTGATGCAACACTTACAAAGTTTAGTAGGGTCAGACAACTATTTGCCAATCATGTGAATTGTCGTCTGACATACGTGTCTTCATGTACAAATACTGGATCTTGACTCTGCCGTGGAAGTTGTGGCTGTCCCATGACTATGCCACCTTGATTAGATGAATCACCACCAGAATTGCTACCATTCTTTCTCACAGTTAAGGTGATGTAATAGACAATTCCAAATGCAACACTTGAAAGGGTTAAAATTGCAGCCCCTGCAAACACTCCAGGTCTCACAACAAAGCAGTAGTAGTCACCAAAGCCAAAGTATACACTATCTTCATTACGTTGATCATTCAGTGCAGCACCAGTTAGTAACATCAGAAATGCAATGACAAATGTGAACCTGTTTGAACAGAGATTTCAATCACATAAACAACAAAGGTAAAATTTAACATCCCAGCTTGTTATTAATTGTTATCCATAACAGTCAAGACCAGCAGTGCTTGAGGTTTATAATCCAAGGCAGCATGAAAGCACATAAATAACGATCCTCCAAGAGCAAGTAACAAGGTGAATCCAAATATTTAAATTATAAAAATATGGAATTATATAGCCCACTGCTCCGATATAAACCTAGCAGAAGTACTCTACTCAAAACAAAGGGCACCACCATAGAAGGTAATCTTACAAGAGTCATTTGCGTTACTTTTAAATAACAGATTCTTGAGTATAACCATCTTGCTGAATGTCTTGAACAATATTGTATAAGCAATAAAAAGTTGTGACATCTTTTGTACATGCACTTCACAAATGAAAACGACAAACTATCATTTCTATTAACTTACCTGATCCATACTTCACAATCCCATAATATAGGTAAACTAGATAAGTTAAATGTTTTCACTTGTATCTTTGATATCAAAACATGTGTTATCCTGTTCATGTGCCTTTTATTGCACATTGCTTGCAACGAACATCATAAGAAAATTAAGGTATAATACACAAGAAATGGGAAGATTCCTTAGAAAATATCAATGACGTATAATCCACAATATACTACACTAAAAAATGAATTATCCAAATCAATCTTTACTGCACATAAATTCAAGTTTGCTTTGTTCAAACCCAGTTTCCACTGCACGTAAATTCAGTTTTGCTTTGTTCAAACCCAATTCCTACACGAAGTACAAAAGTGACATAGCAGCCGTAAGTTACACACTTAAACCCAACTGGGGCCATTATCGGATTGACTGGACCATCATAGTCGAACAGGAACACGTCAAAGAAAAGTTTAGTGAAAATTACCATGATAAAACAAAACAGACCAATGCAACCCTCCACTCGGAATTTGGAATTTGAGGGGTTCTTCTGCAACAAATACAGCCAGATGCAACATTTATAATCATTTGAGATATCATAAGAGCCAGTGCAGCAGTTAAACCAAGGTGTACAGCTGGACTTCGAGGATACACACATTGATATGGTGGATTAACCTGAACTTGAGATCTCTGCACAAGTTAGAGTCATGGTTGTTATAGCATTGTTTTCATTTTTATCCAAGGTGAATTCGAATGTAGACACAACAGAACTTACAAAAGTAAAGAACACAGAAATTAAAAGCATCCCAGGTCGTTTTTATAACAAGTGAATTTGGTAACAAGTGAATTTGTTAAAGATTGAAGGTAAAATCCCTAGCATTGAGAGAGAGGAGAGAGAGAGAGAGAGAGAGAGATACCTTGATCCTTGTAGCCTCAGCAGCAAAGCTAGTAGCAGCAGACAAGAGCCCTAAGAAGATGACGATGGAGCAAAGTACAACAACCTTTCTCTCCATTCTCTCTACTCTCTCTCTCTCTGGACTTTGACCTTGCGTTGATCAAGTTAGTATTTATCCAAAAACTTCATGGACTACTAATTAATAATTTCGACCATTTTATTCTTATTCAAATCCAATTACCGACCGACGATGTTGGTTCAAGTGATGCATAACTGCTGCTTGATTATCCTTAACCAAAGTTTTGGATTCAAGTTTTGTAGATGGAAAAATATTCACTATAAGAGTTAATCTACCTGCCTATGAATGTTCTCAGTTATGACAAGATTACAAACTAACAACTCGTGGATTTAGTGATATAAGATTTTCTAAATTTCCAAAATGATCAAAATGTTATTAATTTGATTCCAAAGAAGAGCTATATTTGTTGAAAGAAACAGTCTTATATTCAAAACCCAAAATGTACAAGAGCATCTCCTACAACAAATAATTTTTTTATTTTTAGTCTTACATATTATTTTATAATTTATTATAATTCTTCATAAAACATGTATTCTTTTCTTATGGTGATAAACGTCATTATTTGGTTCTCATAACATCTACATTTTTCATGTAACATCTATCTATCTCCTCACTTTCTATTGACTATGAACAACTAAGAATTATTACTATTTAAAAACAAAAAATTACAAAATAAAAACAATATAGTGAAGAAGATAGTAAAAATATTTTTTTCTATAAGAACAACCATTGTAATTTTTTTTTTTGGTTTCCCACAGGTATCCTCGCACTGGAGGCAATCCTGTCCGAGCCGGGAACATCCACATGTACGTGGGGCTAACTCTCCCAACGAGCATTTTTTCTATCCACAAAACTCAAACCCGGGTTTTTGTTAAAGGAGAATCAAACATGTACAACTTGAACAAACGCACGTTGGTTAACCATTGTAATTGATCTTAAGTTAAACATTAATATTTTGAAAGAAATAAATTTATATAGGAAAGACTTTTATTCACTAGGATTATAACATTTATATTATTATTCATCAAAAAATTAATACAAATAAATAAAGACACGTATCAACCATATATAAATTATTAATGTGTAATAATATATAGCACACTTGCTATTTTTTACCACAATCTCTTTATACTTTATAGTTTGAGAATAATTTTTCAAAGTATTGAAAATCACTTATATAAAATATTGCATAGTTAAAAATATTCTAAAAAAAATCTTCCTTTTTTGTTCCGGAAAATCTCCTTTTAAAAACGCTGCCTACCCTTTATTTATTGATTTTAATTGAAGGTATGAGATTCAATATTTAAAATTATGATAATAAGTATGTTAAGAATTTCTTCAAGGATTCAATATTTAAAATATTTATAAATATCTTAAAATAATATTTAAGGAACATAAAGAAGATAATCATTTTATTAAATATACTGCAACTGTTAAAAAAAATCCGATAATTAAAATAGTCTTTAAGTAATTGTGTATCTTGTTCTCCACGAAAAAAATAAACGAATAAATAGAAAATGATTGAAAAATGTTTTACTTGAGAAAGGGAAAGACGAAGATGGAGGAAACATCAAAGAGTATATCACACGAAATCGGAGGAGTTCAAAACGATGCGTTTCGTTTCGGTCTTCATGGTGTTAAGAGCGACATCGTTGGCTCTCACCCTCTTCAATCTTCCCTCCATTCTGTAATCTCTCTCTCTCTCTGCGTTTTTTTCATGTTCCTCTTTTCATTAGGTTTTTTTTTGAATTAAAAAGCTTATCATTTGACGGAAAACGATATAAATTACCATATAACCAACCAGATATCAACGGGCGTTGGTTCAAGTGGTACAAGTTTGATTTCCCTTAAGCAAGGTCTCGGGTTTAAGTTTTGTGGATGAAAAAAATGTTTGCTGGGAGAGTTAGCCCCCACATACCAGTGGATGTTCCCGGCTTACCTTTAGTGCGAAGATACTTATGAGAAACCAAAAATATAACCAAACAGATTCTTCAATTTCTGATTTATTACTGTTCTCTTAATGTTTGGTTCTTGAGGAAATTAAGGTTTATGAGATAATATTTGAGTATATAGTCAGTTTGATCCTATACAGTGTAGTCGCTCATTGATTTAGTAATTACACTTCAGTCCTTGAAAGGGAATCAGTTTAGTCTATGCAATTTCTCGGGGACTAAAGTGATAGGTGTTACATTGTCAAGGATCAAAGTGGCTATTTACTCGATAATATTTTAAACATGTTTATTTTGTTGCAGAAAGATGGTTGGGTTGGGTTGATGTGAATCTCAGTTCTCTTAGTGTGTGATTGTGTTTGATATTGTCAGGCAAGGAGGGTAGATGAAGCGATGAAAAGGCAATGTTTGGTCAATTTGTATGGAACCGCTTTTCCTGTGAAGCACGAACTTGAGAGTCAAATACTTTCTAGGTATGAGTCTTCATCGAATAATCTTTGTCTTCTCCGTTTCTTATATTAATGTCCCGATAAGGGGAAAAAGGATTTTGTGCTCTGCCCAGCAAAACTAACTTCGAGATGGTAACTTATAGCCGTAGGTTATGAGATTGTAGTTAAAAACTTATACATGTGTAGTTAGTTGATTGAATGAGTGCAATTTGGCAGACTAGCTGGACAACTAGCAGAGATCTATTAAATGACTTAAAACATCATGTAGTATTATACTTGGTTGGGGTAAAAATTGTAATTTGTTAAAAAAAATTGAAGTGCAAAACGAGACGCGAATTATTGGAAGAACTCATATCTTTTGAAAAGCTACTAGACATAAGCTAGCTCTCAAAAGTTACAATCTCAGCTCTATAAGTTTTTTGACTCAAGCTATAATCTACGAAATAAGCTATAAGCTTGTGATGCCAAACACACACCTAAGTTGATGTATCATGCCACTGTTCCTTATAGGTTCCAGAGGCCTCCTGGAGCGATTCCATCGTCAATGCTTGGTTTGGAGGCTTTAACAGGAGATCTTGACAACTTTGGTTTTGAGGATTATCTAAATGGTAATAGGATTTCCCTTTACTTCCTGTATTGTTGGCAGGGTTTATTAGGCTTCATTAACATTGGACATTGTTGTTATGTGTACTTACATGAATGCAGATCCGAGAGAATTGGAGGGATTTCGGCCATTGGACATGCATCATGGGATGGAAGTACGCCTTGGTCTATCTAAGGGACCAGTCTATCCCAGTGTTATGTAATTCAAATTCAGTATGATACTATTAAAGCAGCTTATTGTTCATTAGGAAGAAAAGGTCCAGGAACAGATTTGTGTTTGCCTATGTTTTGGATGCTGAAAATGTTAAGTTCCTTATTGAACACATATGTTTATGAAGCATTTGAGTTGAGCAGCTGTTGTTAATCCAGCATGTCTCCCATTCTAATCGAAGTGCTCGTTTTTTCCACTTTCCCCATCTCCTTCGTGTTCAACTCGTTGGGCTGGGCTCCTTTCTAGTACGGGAGAGTCCAGTATCCCAGTGCTGGACCCAAATTATAAATTGTGGTACCGAGAAAAATAAAATCCTCTTCCACCCCGTCCTTGATTCCTTTACCTCATGACTTCCAAACATGGAGACATTCCTATCTTCCATGAGTGTCATACAAGATAACTCAAAATGATATATTAGCACAATATTAAAGTGTACATAGAGGCCCAATGACAATAAGAGTCAATTCGCTAGACAATAGATAAATAAGTCCGGTAAATGATCAAAACAACAATGCATGATATGATTTGTATGTGGAAATATACAAATTTATACAAAAGAAATACATAAAACCCATAAACCACCCCAAAACATGGACACATAAAATATGAGCAAGCAAGTGCATTACTATACATGACAAGAATGTGCTTTAAACATTTTTTTAATTATTATCCATCCTATTATTATTATTGCACACAACACAATGTCTGGTTTATGAGGCCTCCATAGTTTCATTCCGCAGATGTCGGGCAACAAGGCCATTTTAAAAATCTTTCAATTCAAAAAGTTGCAATAAAGAATTAAAATTTGAAATTTGTTGGAAAATGGAGTTTGTAAATCCATTTGGCATCTTACAACTTGGTGAACATATGAGGACAATATGTATAATATGCATCATATTCAAAATGTCGCTTAGTTCATAGTTATTAGCATATATAGGGGAGAAAAAGAACATGCTTAAATTCAAAAAAAAAATAGTAAACAGTTTTTCAGGGCAAATTAAATTCACTTGACTATAACTCATTACAGAGGGAGTATCCAAATGCTTAGACGGCACGCACAACTTTTATAAGTTTTAATGTTTTATTTAATGAGTAATTAACTAATGAATAAATGAGTAGTATACTATACGTGACAATCAGACCGAGATTATATGTTTTTAACGTTGTCCTATTTTATGTCTTTTGTTAGTTAAAATGATATTTTTTTGTTTTTTATTTATATGTAATTCGATATATGGAATGAGACATTATTGACAACATGTGATCTCCGTGATTCCTCACGGCTTCACCCCATTCAGGACATGCGCTCACTACTTTCATTATTTCAAACTTACTCTCGTTTTATACGTGTACACATATAATACTAAATGTACACGAGTAATCGGAAATAAATTATTAGGTGATTAATTATCCTAATTATATAGATGCTATTATTATCGATGTGTAATTGACATATGAAATAATACATATGTATATATTTTGTGAAACATTAACATGTATGTATAAATGATAGAAAATTATAGATTAATGATATACAAAATAATATACAAGTTATATCAATAAATCATCATTTGCATAAATTTGAAAATAGACCAACAGATAAGTTGTTGAAACCAAATTTATTATATATTTAGGTCAAAGTCTCATAGAGATGTGGTTATCACAAATATATAATTGAGTAGATATATACAAACAGAAGTTGTGGATGGTTGAGTTGTGTCAATATATGATTCGTCCCGAATAAAGAATAAACAATCTTAAAAACAAATGATGATTTTGTGTGGGTTGAAGGTGAGGTAGAATGTAGAAAGTAAATTTGAAAGATGATATATTTTTCTACTAATTTTCATATCCACAATAAGGTGACATTTGTCACAATAAGGTACTTTAATTTGAAAGATGATATATCCTCCTATCCGATTAGTAGGAAGATTTAATAGAAGGATATAGCAAAGCACAATTTGAAATTCCTAAAAACACAAAAGAAAAGAAATGTCCAACGTTGTAAAAAAGGCACAGAAACACATAAATACAGCAGAGCAAAGAACAGAACAGATTTGAAATGTGTGTTTATTACATTTCACGAGGTTGCATGGTTCTCCACTTTACTCTCCAGGCTCCTTCACCCTTCTATTTCTATCTATATATCTCTTTCTCCTTCTTCTTCTTCAACTCATTCCATTATGTCAACACCATCTTCACCACCCAAATCCCACCACCACCCTCCTCCTCCTCCAACACCCCGTATCCTCAACTTCCGGAGGAGGGAGAGAGTTGAAAGGAGTGATGATGGGTTGGCATTGGAGGAACAAAAATGGAAGTTTCAAGCTGAAATGTTGAGAGCAGAGTGTAACTTGTTGAGAATGGAGAAAGAGATTGCTGTTAAGAAATTGGAGAGAACTCGTTCTAGGACTCAGAAGATTCTAACTTCTGCACTCAACACCCTTCTCTCTGTTAGTTCCTTTCTCTTTCTCCTAAACTTACTGACTTTGGTTAATTGCTAATATCTCCTTCTCTTTCTCTTAAGATATTTGTATAACTTGTTAATATTACTTATTTTTAGTTAATGTAAGGTTTAGTCAAGTCAAGACTTAACATTGAAGATCAAAAGTAGCTATTTCAAGCTTTTAGTATACCAAAATCAAATTTTTCTTTTAATGAAGAATGGCAGAAATTTTAAAAGCGTTGATATTAGTGCAGGCCAGGATATATGGGACGGGATCACCTGTCCCCAACGGTGTCCCGTTTCATGTCCCAACTCAATCAAAATATGACTTTTTGTTTTTAGAATTTTTCTTTTATTCATGTGACAAAATGCGATAGGCTTGAGACAGGGAATGAGACAGAGTTGGGGACAAGTGATCTTTGTCCGGATATATGATAGGGGTGCTTAGGGGATGGAGATCACATGTCCTCAACGGTGTCTCATTCTCTGTCCCAAGTCAATCGTATATTAACACGTGGTCCATTTTTCCCTATGCGTTATGAATCGCCCGAATTCTGTTATTTTCATAATGATATGTCATTTTATCTTTATTATGTTTGCATGATCCTTGACTCGTAAAGTGGAATTCAGGGAAGAATAAAGATTTGTGAAGGAATGGATATTAGTATGGTTTTGGATGAAGAGATCCATGAATTGACAGAGAAACTTCAGAAATTGCAAAGGAGATCGGGAAATAAGGATTCCGACGCAACTAGGAACTACAGAAATTTTGATAAACAAGTTTCAGTTCTGCAGAGACAGCTAAAGAAGATTGGAGGATCATCAGATGAGATATACTTGAAGGAGTTTCAAGAGATGGAAAAGATAAGCTTCTCAATCAAAAGAAGAAGTACACTTAACCATAATCTTGTTGCAAGTGGAAAACTAAACGTAAGTACGCAAGGAACCGAAATGTTTTGCGTTGCTTCTGAATCCATTTTTCGACTTTCGACTACCCTTTTATCCTTTAAAATTTCTTAGCTGTTCTGTTTGATTGGCAGTATAATGCATGGTGTTTTTTGTAGTGTAAATATCGAATAGTTCTGATGTATTTTTTATCATTTTCGTGTTTCTTTCTCACGGATCGTATTAAATTTATAGGTAGATATTCTGAGAAGGAAGATGGAGGTATTGTCAAAGGGGATATTATTGCAGAGAATGGAGGAAGAGTATAACTCACTGCTGTTTTCTTCTAATAGTTCTCTTGCCAGTTCTGCTTCTACCTCCAAGAGAATTGAATTTCAAGATTCATCTTCGATACGAGTACCACCGCAAAAGGTATGTCCTCGGCCTCGGCTTCCTTACTCATTTGTAGTTTATATTTGGCTATAAAAGTTTAGCCAAAACCAATGTAAGTTAATGTTTGATTATATATAAACAGTTTTCTCTGTAAACTACAGTGAAGCTATGCCTTATTATTCAATTAAATCTAAGTATCTGACTTAAGAAGTCCTTTTAGTGTACTAATTCTTTGAAGACAGAATTGTTTTTGCAGTTTGGTCAACCCTTTTCATGTTAAACACCATTTTCTAGGCTAACAAATTAAGATAAGGAACTCTTACCGAAATTATGGTCGTAAAATTCTGCAGGAAAAAGTGTCTCATGAAGGAAACCGATGCTCGGGACATTGCAAGACTATCGTGCAAAGAATTGTAGAGCAGGTTAGAGCTGAGACTGAGCAGTGGTCTCAAATGCAGGAGATGCTAGGCCAGGTGAGGGAAGAGATGGAAGAATTGCAGGCTTCTCGAGATTTTTGGGAAGATCAGGCAGTGCATTCTGAATTTCAAATCCAATCCCTACACAATGCGGTAAGTCAGAGTGCAATGTTTCCAGTTTTTCTATTTTTCCAGAAGCCAATAAGAAGAAATGTCATATAAAAACCATTAAATTATTTTATTTTTGGCGACGAAGAAATTGGTAGCGATCGTATCTATACACTATACTCATGCGAGCTAAACTTCAGTCCACCTTAAATGTCAGTGCATTTGATTTCTTCAACATTTGTTTCACTGTTAATCTTCTGTTTTTCTCACAGGTTCAAGAATGGAGACAAAGAGCTGTTTCATCTGAAAGTAAAGCGAAGGAGCTTGAAGCGAAACTCTCCATGCTCAGTGGTGAACTTGAAAGTTTGAGGAAGGAAAAAAATGCAGTACAGGGAACTACAATGTCGCCAATTCCCCCGGACACACAGAATGAGTTGGAGAAGAGAATAGTGGTGTGTTGCTCAAAGGAAAATAGCAAGGTTACAGAAAATAGCAATCGCAATGAGGTTCTAAGGAATGCAGAAAGAAGACCAGCACATGCTGCTAGAGGCGTCCGATTTCTAGCCCCTAAACGATCGCCGTTCCAAGACATTGGGAACAACTCATCATTGTCGATGAGGCAGAATGGCAAAACAGTTTTCCCTTTGTATTGCTACCTTTCTTCAGATGTTGAGAAAACTCACTAAACTCATCACTTGAATGTAGGCTTATCGGTTCTAATAACATAAATATACATATCCTAACATAATGGGGAGAAGGTGGAAATGCCAAAGGGTTAGGAGTTTCATGTTTTAAGATTTGTTGTTGAAATTTGTCATATGTACTATGTAACATCCTACTTAATATGAGATTATGCAGCAATATTACAATGTGAGTCATAAAATAGATGTTTCATACATAGAAAAACTTTTAAATAGAAGGAAGAAAATTCTTCAAAAGAGAAAGATGGCAGAGAAGGGAGGGAGTAGTATTAATATGTGCACCGTAATGCTCGTCATGCATGGCGGTATGCAACCTGGTTATGGTGACAATCATACCGATGAATCTTTCGTAGAAGGAATCGTTATGAATGTCGGGATCGTCAAAAGGGACATGCTACACTCAGTTTCCATTTCTGAATATTTATGCATTGTTGCTTTTGTTGTCTTAGTCTGGACCTACCCGGTACACACTATGTTAACTCTTAGATGATGAAAATTCTCTCCTCTTTAGTGATGCTAGTCTTCTTGATTCAGCTTTTTTAGTTCTCCTTTCTACTCAACAAAAGCTTTCCCTTTGCGTTCTTCTTCATTATTTCCTCAACATCTGCTTTTTTATAACTAGCTTTATATGATCAAAATCAATAGTACTTGGATGAGTCTAAGCTCCTTGTTCATATTACAGACTGAACTTGAGATGAGAAACTGGAGTGCCTTATGTTGACAGGAATATGTTGTATTGTTTGATTTTTGTTCCTTTTATTCATGGCTATATATTCACTGCACAATCTGCCAAGGTTTCGGAAGTCTCCAATGTCCAAAATCACGACCACAACCACAACCACAACCTCGGTTTAAAACCATGAAAATGTCATTTTCATTTATGCTTTAGAATGGTAATAACTAATTGGTTTCAAAATTGTCCCCCATGGGGTACAATGGAACTACAGAAGGACACTCATAATTCAGACTTCAAAATTCCTTCTAGACAAACTCAAAGGAACAAGTCTTGATTTAGTTCAAGCCTTATTTCACAATTGATGACTTATAAATGTTCACTCCTGGTCAAAGAAAGATACTATGAATTAGAAACTAATAAAGTTCTTCTCTTTCAAGCATTCCACAGTCTCTTTGAGGGTCACTTCTAAAGGAGTAAATTCAATTCCCAAGCTCTTTGCCTTTTCTTTGGAAACTTGATATATTGGCATATATGGCTTATCATCTGCACACCTGTAACATTGTTGAGAAGATGAAGATGAAAATGTTATGAGAAAAAATCAAGAGAGAAAGAGAAATATTGAATATAAAATGCTTAATACAAAAGAAATAACAGTGCTCTTTACAAATGATATATAATGTAGGATTGGTGTAACCATAACCATAACCAAATCAACCATGATTTTGAATTCAATCACGAACCTCTCCGGTGCTATATAGTTTTATACACATTCACTCAATTTCAATTTTGACAGGCACAGACATTGCAAACTGAGATTCTATGCTTAAAACTTAAGTTTTGGTGAATTGAGGCACAAACATTGCAAACTGAATATTCATATATTTTATACGAATTATTGTCGTTATACAAACAACTAAACTTACTTATCTGGAAGTTGTATTGTTGGGTACAGATCACGTAAAATCTTCACGATCTCTGCGTAATGTGCCACTCTCTCAACCAAACAGTATCTACCGCTAGCTGAAGGAATCTCATATGCTTTAATATGGGCTTCTGCAACATCTTTCACATTGACCCACCCAGAAGAAGCATTGGGAAAAGTTTGGGCACCTGCACCATGCGAAAGAACTTCAATGCAGCAATTCTTTTCTGACTGGAAAATTGGAATATATTTGTTTCTCATGTGAAACTCCTCTTAGATGCAAGCAATGCATATCATAAAAATTTTGTATGGGATAATCACTTCATAAGTAAATAGATTACCATTTACTAGGCTTAAAATACGATAAACGCTAGTGTTAAGCTCCGATTGTAGGAAAGGTCCTTCCACCATTGTTGGGTTAATAGAAACCATGTCAATGTCGTTTTCCTTTGCAAATTTCCAGGCAGCATCCTCAGCCAATGTCTTTGAAATCGAATAAAAATACTGAAAACTCAAATAGGAAATGACAATAAAGTTAGTGACGATTATCAATAGTTCATTTTCATCTACTCATTGTAGTGTTAACAATGGTTACTTTTATTTATTTATTTTACACCTGTTATAGTAGTTTAGATAGAGAACATTCAATTCAATTCTCAACAGTAATCACACTACAACAGATAACATGTTCAGCCTGCATTAGCTTCTCTGAACAAGTTTTACAAAAAAAGGAACAAACCTTCAATTCCCTACAAAATTCTGTATCCGAAAACCATGTTTCATCAACTACTACTTCAGGACTATGAGGCCTTCCATTGTACAAAACCGCACACATAGAAGATGTTAAGACAACTCGTTTCACAGATGGCGATTTTGCACATGATTTAAGAACATTAAGAGTTCCCTTCAATGCTGGATCAATTAATTCAGCCTGAAATAAAGAAAACAACTGTCCGAAATGAATAAACACGAAACCGATAATCTGCTACGAAAAGACAACAAGAGTTGTTAATATTTTCGCCTATTAAATCTCGACTGGCAGATTTTATAATAGGCATTCAAGGCTCCAAACTGCATTTTCTAAGTGTGATAGTTGGATTATCTCAGAATATGTATTATATAGGACCAATTACAATGGTACATTGGTTAAGAAATACAACAGAAGAAAATCAATATTGGAAGACAAAATCCAACACTTTTCCAAATGCAAAAAAAAACATAATTTTTCAAGTCAAAATTTAATCTTTCCATTTTCTAATCCTTAAACATTGAAGCTACTATGAAAGAAAAGAAAAATGAACCTGTGGGTCTTGAACATTGGAAGCAGGAACAGGTGAAGCAGTGTGAAAAACACCATGACAACCATGAATAACAGAGTCAAAGGAACCTTCTAGAAGAAGATCTGCTTTATAAAGTTGCAACCTTTCATTTGCACCATCAAGTTTAAGCAAGTGTTGAACCTTTTTGAGATTGTCTGAAGCAAATAAATAAGTAAGTAAAAGAGTGAAAGTAATGAAAAAAAGAGTGATAGAAAAAGGAGAGTACTTGGATCACGAACGGTGGCTCTGACAGTGTAACGACGGAGAAGGAGAAAATTGATGAGGCATGAAGCTATATAACCGGTAGCTCCGGTCACACACACCACCGTCCCTGCGCCGCTACTCATCCTCTCTCTCTCTCTCCTCCTTCAGGTTCAGTAATAAAGAATTCTACTATAACTTTGATCTTAATTCCATAACTTTTGAAATTTTAGATGCCACTATAAAAAGTTTTGTAATAGGTGTGCATCGTGGTTGAGTAAGGAACTAATGTCTTTTAGAATTAGTGTATATTCCTTTTAATAAATGTCTTTTCTAATAACTGAATTTTCGATTTCGAGATCTAGTGAAACATTACACTACTAGACCAAGGCAGTATTAGTATTAGTACACTATAAAAAGTATAATTGATAAAAAATCAAATATAATGATTAAGATATCTCTATTAATTTTTTAATATATTTGCATAATTAATTTGTCATCATAAATTTGTTCACAATTTAAATGGTGAAATGTTTTTTAGAGTATAAGTTATTAAAAAAATCATTACTAGAAGATAATAGTAGGTAGAAACTAACAAAAGTTAAAAATTAAAAACGGGGTTAATATTATTTCTTTAATATCTTTTAACATTTAAGATTGTAAACATAATTTAGAAAATAATTAAATGATATAATTAACTATGATTTTATTAAAATAATTATATTGAATCTATTTTGGAAACTAAAATTAAAAGAAAAGGAAGAGACGGTGTAAAAATAAAGTATAAATATGTAGAGTGCAATTCAATTCTAGGAGTAATACAACAAATATCAACTTACTAATATTTTCAGATGAAATAGAGTGCAAATCAATTCTTAAACTACACGAAAACCATATATTAAACCTGTATTAGTTTCTTTGAATAAATTTGACATGAAATGGCACAAACCTTTGATTTCCTATACAAGTCTGGATCTGAAAATCATGTATCATCAACTACTAGAATATAAGTTCGAGGAGTGAGACTCCTCTCAAGTAATGGAGAGGCAAGTGACTTTTTTCTTTATATTATTTTAGAAGTGTAATATTGAACATGGTTGAGTTTATCAACAACATTTATTCCCTCAGGAGATATCAGAGGTTAAAACTTGACAATCTTCTTTTCTCTGAAGCTTTCCACAGTTTCCATGACAGTCACTTCCAAAGGGGTAAATTCAATTCCTAAGCTCTTTGCTCTTTCTTTTGAAACCTGATATGTTGCCATATATGGTTCCTCATTCTCACACCTAATAACATTGTTGACAAAACCAAAGTTAGAAAAACAAAAGGTGAAAAATTTATGTATGTTTAGATACTGAACAAAAATAGACAAAATGGTGTGTCATGTAGGAATAATGTTACAGTAATCAACCACCCTTGATTGTCATGCATGGAACTCAAAGGACCCTTTTTTGAGGTCTTACACAAAAGAAATCTATGTTAGTTAAAATGTTTAACAAGGAAAGTGTTGTTTTTTGTTTCCATGCATATCTCATTTTGTTATATTTCAAACAAGCAAGTAAAGTATTCAAAAAATGGGTTCAACAAATGAGGATTCAAGTTCATTTTGTTATATGTATTCTTCAAGTTATGCTATTATAGAAATAACTAAACATACTTATCTGGAATTTGTAATGTTGGGTACAGATCACTTAAAGTCCTAGCAAGTTCAGAGAAGTGTACTACTCTCTCAACCATCAAATATCTGCCACTAGCCGAAGCAATCTCATATGCCTGAATATGCGCGTTTGCGACATCTTTGACGTTCACCCATCCGAAACATCTATTTGGAAATGGTACACCTGCATCAAGCAATAAAGAGTTCTTATATTAAGCAACATGGCACTTCTTGTCTCATGGCAAAGCTAGAATTTATATGATGCAGCAACCACTGGCAAAGCAGGTAAGATAATCTCTGTACAGCATAACTTGGTTAATAAATAAAAATTACCATTTAGTAGGTTCAGAATTGGCTCAACACTTTCATTAACCTCTTGTTGTAAGAGAGGTCCTGCCACCATTGATGGGTTAATAGCAACCATGTCAATGTTGTTTTCCTTTGCAAATTTCCAGGCAGCAGCCTCAGCCAAAGTCTTCGAAAGTGTATACCACAACTAAAAACAGAAATCGAAAATAGCAAGAAGTTAAGGAGAATGGTAACATACTACACAGAACAAATAAATTAGCACAATAACTCAAAAGCAATTGTCTAGTGAATAAAAATTGTACTGAACTAATCTCAAATAATATAAGCTAGAAGGTTGAAGTAGTTTAACAAGTTTTATGGACCATTTAGAACAAGTCGCTTTTAGTAGTGGTGTCGAAAGTGGATTTGGCCACAACATTGTTCAATATGACAGAAGACTACTGAACTTTCAAAGGCAACGCATTTCCTTCACACTTTTGTTCCTCACCAATGTATTAAGCATTACATGTTAAGTCCTTATGTTTCTCTCTTAACTGTTAAGTGTTGTCACTGCTGTTATGGTTGGCTATCATTCATTTTCTTCTACTGATTGTTTGGATTTAGCAGGGTGCTCTTTATTTTACACTTCCTATACCATTAGCTTACTAGCAACAATGGTAGCATAAAAATTTCAACAATCATGTTTGTTGGTCTCACGGTTCCATGGGTGGACGCACTAGACAATATAGGATTAAGAATAAATGCATTTGGAAGAAAGTTAGGATGGTTCCTACTGTGAAAAGAAGATAGAATCGCGTCTTAGGTGGTTTGGGCATATTTAGAGGAAACTGTTAGAAGCTCCAGTAAGGAAAGTAGAACAAACGAAGGTTAGTCCAAATTCTAGAGACAGAGGGAGACCAAAAAAACCCTTTCTGTGGATTCCGCTAGTCTTACATCATGAATTATAAACACAAATCATGCTGGTCATATTTTTCAATGTAGTGGTAAGGTACATAAATGCTGTTTAGACAAGAAACATGTCATCCAATTCTAAGCTTTCAAAAAACTACATGAAAGTAACATATTCAAACTGCAGTAGCTTCAAATTTTCCATTTTCTGAATGTTTAAGGAAAAATATAGGACATACCTCTGATCTCCTGCAAAAATGTTCATCAGAAAACCATGTCTCATCAACAATTACATTGGGGTTTTTAGGCCTTTCACTAAATATAACTGCAGAAATAGAAGAGGTTAAGACAACACGTTCCACAGATGGCGATTTCGCACATGATTTAAGAACATTAAGAGTTCCCTTCAGAGCAGGATCAATTAATTCAGCCTGAAATAAATAAGACAGTAGTTAAGAGTGAATAAAGAAGCAAGTAAGGTAGTTTAAAAAGACAAATAACAGAAACAAACATAGTACAGTGTTGAAAGTGAATAAGTAAAAAGTAGAAGGTTGAATTAAGAAAAAGTTGAATGGACTAATGGAGTAATAACCTGTGGATCTTTAACAACAAAGTGAACAGGTGAAGCAGTATGAAAAACAGCATGACAACCTTGAACAACAGAGTCAAATGAACCTTGTTCCAAAAGATCTGCTTTATAAAGGTGCAACCTCTCTTTTGCACCATCAAGTTGAAGTAAATGATGAACCTTTTTGGCATCACCTACACAGGACAAAAATCATTATTGAACTCATAATATAGATAAAGTTAGTAGTAAAAGGTAAAAGTGAGAGAGTAACTTGGGTTTCTAAGAGTAGCTCTAACAGTGTAACCACGTTGAAGAAGGAATTTAATGATCCATGAAGCTATAAATCCAGATCCACCAGTCACACATACCACTTTCCCTGAACTGCTCATTCTGATTCTATTCTTGTTTTCAAAGGAATACTGTGTCCTGTGCTACTTTCCTTGTCTTTTATTTTAAAGGTTACTCCTACACCTTAAGAAATGATTATTAATACGTTGTTGAAATATATTGTATCATGTAAATAATAGTGTATGTGAATATATGAGATTTTATTATTGGTTAGTTTTAACTCTAGTGATTAGCTTCTACGAACAAAATGGTTAGTTGGGGTTAGTTCGTTTTTTTCTTCCTTTTATAAAAGGATTCATTGTATCAATTCATTCACTCAATTTCAATATTCATTCGATGAATAATTTTCTCATTCTTTCTTGTTTTATCAAGATTGTTCAAGACTCCTACCACTTTAACGTACCTTGTGTTTTTGGATAAATATATTTATTGAATGATGATTATATATTTGAAAGGGAAGAAAGTTTCAAAAGATCAAAAAAGAAAAAACAATCTCTAAATCTCTTGGCATATCAGCACAAATATGTTGAACCAGAGTGAACCAATTGGGTGGCTGATAAGATGGTGTACATTTTCAATCACTAAGAATTTGAGGCTTTATAACTTATATAATAGACATTCTTCAGTTTCACTTGTTTGGCATGCTTAGAATGTTACAAGTCTTAAAGTTGCATGCTTTTTATGTTTCAAATTACAACAAGGTTGCATGAGGAAGAAGAGCTTCATCAAACCACAAATGTATCATCATTCAATACAATAATAATAATGTTAGTAGCTGCATAACATATTTGGATCAGAAAGTTTGAGACTTATTTAACAGTTGTATACTTTATACCATTACTTGTTATTACCTTCACAAATACAGACCAAATTCATTTATTTTTATTTCAACATAACCCTTAAACCAAATTAATAATTCCATTATAGTCACCAAGGGAATTTCATAAATCAGAAGTTGACAAACTTCTTTTCTTTCAAGCTTTCCACAATCTCTGCAAGGCTTACTTCCAAAGGTATAAATTCAATACCCAAACTCTTTGCCTTTTCTTTTGAAATCTGATATGTTGGGTCATAAGGGTTATCATCTCCACACCTGATAATATTGTTGAGCAAGTGAAATGTTTAGAGGAAAAACTTAGTTTAAAAGATGAAACAATGCTGAACAGAGAAAAAGAAAATTAAAATTGCCAGTGTTGTTGTCACTTATCACAAAATAATGTGACATGTAGAGTTTATTGTACTGGCAGATTTGCAGTAACAAATCACCCATGGCCATGACTATGAAATTCTTCTTCTGACCCTTATGGTGCTGAATACTTCTAACACTTGTTCACTTAAACCTCAATTTTGGCATGCATCATGCATTCTTGGAGAGTTATAGAAATAATTAAACTTACTTGTCAGGAATTGGTAATGTCGGGTACAATTCGCGTAAAATCTTTACAACATCAGAGAAGTGTATCACTCTCTCAGACAAACAATATCTTCCACTGGCCGAAGCAATCTCATATGCCTGAATATGAGCATTTGCAACATCTTTCACATTAATCCATCCAAAAGAAAGATTTGGAAATGTTTGTGAACCTGCATCAAACATGTGAGAAATTCATTGCTAGTGACAAAAATGGAATATAATTGATGCACATATAACAACTTCACTAATATTTAGCCAAAGTAAGAAATTTCACCATTTATTAGGTTTAAAACAGTGTTAGAAGTTGTGTTGAGCTCTGGTTGTAAGAGAGGTCCTACCACCATTGTTGGATTTATAACAACCATGTCAATGTTGTTTTCCTTTACAAATTTCCATGCTGCATTCTCAGCTAAAGTTTTTGAAAGTGTGTATGGTGACCACTGAAAACACAGAGAGCCTGGTATATCATACTATATAGTACAAACTATAACATAAAGGTTAACATTAAATCTCAATAAGTGTTTTTTACACTATCACCGCATCATTCGTATATTAAGTTTCCAACTCTAAAAACAAACCACACATACCACTGATTCCACACGTAAATCTGGATCTGTAAACCATGTTTCATCAACTACTACTTGTGGAGTTAGAGGCCTTCCATTATATACAACAGCAGCAATAGAAGATGTTAAGACAACTCGTTCCAGCGATGTCGATTTTACACAAGAATTAAGAACATTAAGAGTTCCCTTCAATGCTGGATCAATTAATTCAGCCTAAAACAAAAGTAAAAATGGATTATAGCAAATAACACTGAATTATATTTATAAAAAAATTAAAGAAAGAAAAAAAAAAGAACCTGTGGATCTTTAGCAGTAACAGTAACGGGTGAAGCAGTATGAAAAACAGCATGACAACCTTGAACAACAGAGTCAAATGAACCTTGTTCCAAAAGATCTGCCTTAAACAATTGCAACCTCTCTTTTGCACCCTCAAGTTGAAGCAAATGATCAACTTTTTTAGGATTACCTACATAACAGGAATTAAGAATATGAATTAGGATTAAACTTAAACTATATATATACACGGAAGGAAGGGATCCACTTATTCCAAGATAAGTTTTTTTACGGCGATAAAGGGTAAGTTAAAAAAACTTACTTTTGGAGCAAGTGGATCCCGAGTTTCGATATTTAAGTTAGGAGTGAGAGTAAGTTTATAGTACTGACTTGGGTCTCTAACAGTAGCCCTGACAGTGTAACCACGTTGAAGGAGGAGTTTCACAATCCATGAACCTATGTACCCAGAAGCTCCAGTAACACACACTACCTTTCCTGAACCCTTCATTCTCTTTCTTTCAACAAAGTCAAGGATAACACTCATTCAGGAACAAAATTATTATTTTATCTTCAAAGTCTCACCATTCACACTTCATCTTATCATATGTCACAATCTACTTCTAGACCTATCCTCTAGGTTTGTTCCATAAAAGCAAATTATTTTGGAGGATGCACCTACTCCAATCATATTCATTAATGCAAGGGAAATCTAACTAGCTAGCTGCTAGATCTAAAACATTATATGTTCATAAAATTAATGATTAAGATGATGAGTAGATTTAAATAACTTATTCTTGGAGTGAATGAATCTCCATTCTTCATTGTTTTATTAACATCCCTACCCCACCGACGGATGCATAGCACATGTTCTCATTCATGTTTCTATTGAGTGTATCAAACCGGTGAAAAAACTTCATTCATTTTAAAAAAATTGTAAAAATATAAATTAATATTTTATTATTTTGTGAAATTTCATTAGTGCGAGACATGAAAATTATGCTAACATATGAGTTTTTTTTTTTCACACCCACCAACCTCACTCACACACTATTATTGAATTAATTTAACATAATAAATCTCTTAAATTAGTTAAGGTTTACCCTAAGCTTGAGCACTTCCACATCAATTCAGAGGTAACATGAGATGATTCCTATAAAAAATTATGAGATGGTTTTGACATTACATTAATGTTTGTGGTAGGTTAACTTTTCCTTGACTTTTATTCAGAAAAAAGTTAACAGATTAATTATTTGCAGGTTCGTAAAAAAAGAATAAAAAGATGAGCAATCATTTCTAAGTTTGGAAATCATTAAAGAAATTGAGTTATGTTGATGTATATTTTAAGGCATAGTTATAAATTACATTACATTAGATAAAAAAAATATGTAATGTCAAAATATCAAGTTTCTAGGAATATAGTTAAATATTTAATAATAAAGGTTTTGTAATCCTTGGATTAAAGCATGTCCAACCCTAAGAGCTACTAATGGATGGGATTGAGATCATATATTCTATTAATGATAATGAAATAAAAATAAATAAAAACAATAATAAATATTTAATTTTTTTAATTGATATATTATGTTTTTATTTGTTGATAATATAAAATATGGAAAGAAAAATTTTTGTCCTACAATATATGCAACAGTATTCAACCATTCTCATGTTAACAAACATCCTCTTAACTAAATTCATTCGAATTTTTATAACATTTTTCATTATTTTAATATTATAGGTTTAATATCATTTCATAGTCTTAATATTTTTACATTAACAATGAAATATTACAAACAATGTTTTAGTAAGTAATCCTCAGTATTATTTTCATTAACAACTTAAGTTGTCACTTTTTAATTAAATTTATGCAACACACATTATCACTCGTGCGAATACACGAGTTTCCTACTAATTCAACCACGAAAAGGATTGCTTATTTTATTTTCCACTTCACTTGTTTAACGTTTTTGTTGGGGAACATATATATTTATAAACAACAAACTCCTATCTCAACTTTCACTTGTGTTTTCTTCTTTAACGTTTGAGGTATTAGTGAGAGTGAGTAGGTGGCCGTCCCAACTACTACACAACTAATCAACTATATTGTCGTTTTTACATGATGTCGTGCTACGTCTCTATAATACAAAAATGACTCCCCATGGAATAGAATTCGTCAAAAATAAGAAGATCGCCCCAAAATGTCATTCTAGTAAAATTTTGACAAAAAAATTAACAACAATACTCAAATTTTAGAGAAAAAATTTGTTTTAGTCATCAATTCTAAAAAAAATCTAATAAATAAAATGTGGAATTATAATAACTAGATCCCTCCTATTTTTTAGTATGTATCATGATTTAATAGCTGATATACATTCTAAAATTAGAATATTTTTTAATACTATAAATGATATTGTTTAGTAAGAAACTAATTCCTTTCGGAAATTTATAAATGTTTATATCCATAAGTATTGCTCACAGAGTTAGTCGCAGCCAGATGCGAGGAGAATCTGGTCCGTCACCTTTAATATAGTCGAAAGTGATGAATCAATATTCCTAACACAATAATGTCCTCCATTGCTTTTTCCTTCTCCTCTCTTTCTTCCTCTTCTTTTTCTTCTTCTTCTTCCAATTCCTCCATTTCCAATCTTTCATTTTCCTCTCTCCGTCTCACTCTAACTCCATCTCCCACTCTCACATCCCTCTCCATCAACCAACGTCGCCGACATCTCCCTTTCGTTCTTCATTCCACCGGCGGCGATGGTAACGACGGTCGCGGAGGAGGACATGGTGGCGGCGACGATGGAAACGAAGATGAAGGGAGAAAGAAGGAGGCGATATTGGTATTGGCAGAGGCAGGGAGGTCAGTGGAGAGTTTGCCTGGTGACTTGGCGGCGGCGATAAAAGAAGGGAAGATTCCAGGCGCGGTGGTGAGTCGGTTTTTGGAACTGGAAAAATCAGCGTTGTTGAGATGGTTACTTCAGTTTTCTGGATTCAAGGAACGTCTTCTCGCCGATGATCTCTTCCTTGCTAAACTTGCTATGGAGTGCGGTGTTGGCGTCTTCACCAAGGTACTATTTTCATTTACTCCCGAAGAAAATGTTCGAGAGCTATGAAATATACTGGTATACATCTGCATGTGTCTGCCATCAAGGTCACGATAATAATTAATTATTATTATTTTAATGGTGCAGTGCAGTGACACACTGTCTGAGATATCACCCGAACTATACTTATGAGATAACTTTCAAGACTTCTGTTTTTATACTTTAAAACTCGCAAACATAACCTTAGAACATTTTCAATCGGTGTGACATGTGTTTCTTTCTTCTATGCCTAGACTGCTGCTGAGTACGACCGCAGGAGAGAGAAGTTTTTTGATGAGCTGGAAATTGTTTTCGCTGATGTGGTATGGCTTCCATATATTCTCATGAAATGATCTCTTTCACTATCATATAATGATATATAGTACAATCTTGTGAAATTGACTACTAGTTTCTTATGGTATCAGATCCAAATGTTTTTGTTTGATTCTTCATTTCATGTGAAACATGTAGTGAGATTAATCTCAAATGGCATAACTTCACTCACTCTAACATACTGTTGGCAGGTCATGGCCATACTTGCAGATTTCATGCTGGTTTATCTTCCGGCACCGACTGTATCTCTTAGACCACCACTTGCAATCAATGCAGGCCATATAGCCAAGTTCTTCCACAATTGCCCAGATAATGCATTCCAGGTTATTCTATATACCATACCAATAATGTGGTTTTGATTCAATACTTTATCAAATTTCATAACTGGATGTTAGTAGTAGTGTAGTACCAATGACATTCTTACTTTCCTTCCACAGGTTGCTCTCTCAGGAACATCATATTCCTTATTACAGAGAATTGGTGCTATTGTGGTATGTATAATTTCAAAACTTTGATCTTATTACACCTTGCAGGTTGTTGAATGCATTTTCTTCCTTTTTGCTTTTGGTTTCCTGTAACTAATTTGTTCTATATAATGTGGTTACATTGGACAGCGTAATGGATCTAAGCTTTTTGCTGTTGGAACTGCTTCATCACTGGTTAGTTTCTTATCCTCCTCCGCACCTTATGCTCCTTTTTCTGGTTTAAAAATTTGACTATGAACTTTTCTTTTTTGCGCTTTTTTCTTTTCTTGAACTTTTATTCCCTTTAACTTTTACGGTCAATTATGGATGTTTATTCGTTTGACATCACAGAAAAGTTGAGCCGGCTCATTATTTGGTAATTGAGTTGACTGACTTGTACTGTACCTCTTGTATCAAACCCGTTTTCACCCTATTGAGTTGGCATAACATACATCTCTACTATGATCAAGTGCTTTAGTACATGTTCTTCAAACACAAATTTGAAATCATTAATCTACTTGTTTTAAATAGATGTGATAAGCCTAAAATGTTTTAATTTTTTGTCTTCACTGTTTTAATTATAAGTAGACTAAATTGGGTTCAGTCACTGCTAACACATTACTGCATTTATGTACCGATTCAGGTCGGGACAGCTGTGACAAATGCCTTAATTAATGCAAAGAAAGCTGTTGATAAATCTTCTGCTGGGGAAATTGAAAATGTTCCCATATTATCTACCAGTGCTGCCTATGGTGTCTATATGGCAGTTTCTAGCAACCTCAGGTAAAAAAGAAGATACGATTTGTGATGATTATTTGAATATTAGTTTAAAATCTACAAATGCTTCAAGCAAGTGGCCATCCCCTCTAACTTCCTCATGCCTTTGTTTTCATGCATCTGGGTTTTCCACTAACTAAATTTGATACCTTTAAATGGTGAGTGTAACATGTAGAAAAGTTATTTCATTGTTAAACTCTTGTTACATAAATAATTTAGGAAGGCCTTCACTGAGAAATGAGAATCGATGCGAAATAAAACATTCTGTCAAGTATTCCAGTCTCACATTGGTTGAGTAGATGAGTAAAGAACTACTTAGATTAAGTTGAACAATTCTCGCATGAGCTAGCTTTTTAGGCTGGAGTAAGATTCAGTTATTCTAGCATAGTATTTTAAGCCTATACACAAAAGTTATGACATTCAGATTAGTAAAGATGGATTTTGCACATTTTTATGATATTGCATAACTTTCTCAAGATCATTGAAGGTTTATGAACATTTTATCTTTTGATATGTCAAGGCTGTTATGATGACTACTTTTTCTAACAGGTATCAAGTTCTTGCTGGAATTATTGAACAGAGGATTCTGGAACCTCTGCTGCACCAGCACAAGCTTATACTCAGTGCAATGTGCTTCGCTGTTCGTACTGGCAATACCTATTTGGGTTCATTATTGTAAGAAATTTCATACCCTTTCACTTTTCTGATTACTTGCAAAAGAAACTCTGGTTCTGTTTGGTTTGGTTGTTTGGTAAGGGGCTCATGTTTTGCAATATTTGGTTGGTAGGTGGGTGGATTATGCACGTTGGATAGGGGTTCAGTAGCCTCAACACTGCTGGGGTATACCCTTTCTTCAAAGGGTTTGTTTATAGGATTAACTCATTAGGTTTTCTTCCCCTCTATATTTATATGCTCATTGTTGAGTACCACAGACATCATTTCGCTATTGAAAGATAAAAACGAGGGTTAGTACACGAGACTCTCATCTAATAAGGTTTGAGAATGTTAAATGTATGTAGTGTTGTCCCATATGTGGGGAGACAAATTTGTTTCTCAAAGCAGATTGAAAAATATTTTTTTGAACAAGACATTATTTGATGCCCCTTTGTGTTTTTTTTTTTATATATATTTAAAATAGGTTTTAAAACGTTGAGGTGCATGAATCTCTTTCCAAAAAATATGTATGCATAAGGTAAATGAAAAATAGAAATAACTACACTGGAATATAGTTTCTCAATCGTTTATTTCTCATTTCTTAATCCAAAATCAAGCGTGTCCCTGTTTTTTTGAAGCGACTTCTCCTAAAGCTGAAGGTATAGTCTAAAAAAAACATCATTGAAAAACTAGGTCTATTATTTCTTAATATGCTAAAAGATTATAAATATATTAAAGATTATTGTGAAGGCAATATATTAGACCGACACTCCCTGAGTTTTAGTAACCATTCATCATTTTTTACACACAATTTTTATACTTTAATTACACTAACCATCACTGCATGAAAAATAAGTATAATTTTTTAAACAAAAAATGTAATAAATGCAATTAAATTAAACATGGTATGTTGTGGAGACAAGTCCAAATAATGAGTCGATACCACTTTATTATTTTTGGTTCGTTACGATATAGTATAAGAGCACTTTAAACGATATTTCTTTAGAATTGTTAATGCATTTTAAAACTAAAAATAATAAAGATACATTGATTTGTATATTATTTGATTTTTTCTCACAATATATAATCTTTTATTTAACATAATTGCATTTATCACATTTTTTGTTTAAAATATTCCACTTATGTATCATGCAAGAGTGGTCAATGTAATGAAAGTATAAAAACTATGAGAGGTTTGTGTAGGTGTAGAAAAAATGAGGAGTGATTTATATAATTTCACTAAAACTACTCAGGAGGTGTCATTGTAATTAACTCTATAGGAATCTTTACATTCCAGGGCTGTATTCAGTTCTTACAATTTTCTTGAGTAAAATAACATAATCTCAAGAGTCCTCTGTCTACATTTTCCATAGACTTTTGTGGACATTAGTAAACTGTAACTACAAGTATAGCTATTCAAACAAGGAAGAAAACTACACTCATGGAAGAGAGTTAATAAAGAATATGAGGAAGAAGAAAAAAAGAAAGTGAAAAATATGATTAAATTTTTGTAAGATTTGATGAGTCAAATAGAATTCAAACATAATAGATCTCTCACTCTTATCTAATTGTATAGATAATGATGAGATAAATATTATTCTTGAAAGGACTGAAATTGAGTTATAAATTAATAATGTTAAAACTGAATATATCTTATAATCTTAATCATTAATTTTATTCAACAATATCAAAATCCATAAGATTTCTCAATTCTTTCTTTCTTCCTACAGTCTTTATTGCCTTTCTTCTCACTTTCTTCCCTACAGCCACCAAAGGAAGCATAAATCTCTCTTCACATGTCAATAATTCTTGCATATAAAAGGAAAGTAAAAAACATATATAATATACTTCTGATGCTTCTATAAGACTATAATACCCAACTTTTTGTCATGAGAAATTACAAGTCATTTTCCATCTATAGTTGAAGAGCAAAGAAAGATAATTACAAGTCATGATTCGCGGGGGCCATCAAATGACTGTGTCTTCCTCAAATTCCAATGGAGACCCTCATGAATACTGCGCAAGAAGTCATTAGTAGAATCAACCAGACATGCTGTAGGAACAGGCCATGGTGCCATGCTGCAAACTAGTGCATCCCCTGGTTCTAATTGCTTCCTGTCTTTCCCATCAAATGATGCCCATGCTGGGCTTCTGCTATTGAATGGTACTTGCACTCGCAAAGTCACATGCTCAGGCATTATCAGTGGCCTAAATGATAGGGAATGTGGGCAAATTGGTGTGAACAAAATACCTGGAACCTGCACATTTCAAGACCCAGGTGAATATTAATTATATAGAGTTAGCGGCAAGGCACATATAACGGCCGTCACTGAGAGACAAAGTAATATACTTCAGTGAGCCATCAATTAATAGCTGCTCATCAAATGCTATTAGTGCAGAAAGGATTCCACATTCAAGATGGATAAGAATTTATGTCAAACAAACAAAAAATAGTTCAATTCTGCAATCGAGGCACAAGAATAAGTAACTCTTGAATAAAGTACCTGAGGATGGACCATAGATCCTCCAGCTGCCAAAGAATATGCAGTACTGCCCGATGTTGTAGATAAGATTAATCCATCCCCTTGCACACATGTAACGAAAGAGTTGTCGCAGTAACATTCCAAATTTGTGAGGAAAGATGATATTCCACGATCAATAGTAACCTCATTTAGAACAAGTATTGGTTCTTCAGTTTCATATTCATTTTTAGCTGCATCTCTTACAACATGACACTGCAAACGGTGCCGTAGTGTGATACTAATGGGACCCTTCAAAATTGATTCAAGGCATTCTTTGTAATGTTCACTGTCTGAAGTATGGTTAAGTTCAGCTTCAAGTCAGAAATGAAAACAGATTATTATAATAATAATACAAAAAGATAATATACAATGTAGTCCAAGATGGAGGATACAGAAAGGGGTCATAAAGCCAAGAGATCCTAAAGAAAAGGGGACAACAGGAGGAACTGGTCCTTTGAACATAGATGCTGCCTGCACATTTAGTACATGATAATCACTGATCAATGTCCCAGAGCAAAATAATTTCTAATACACAGGGTAGGATAAGTAATGTAACACTAATGATTAGTGTAGACTTAGTTACCAAAATCTATAACAATGACTATTACATGCCCGAGATAGCCCATCCTTAGTCCAACAATGATATATTCTTAGAAGTTCGGTTCCAAAAATAAAATAAAAAGTATGAAAATCCAATATCAGACATGGTAATGAAATGAAGTGTAAACAATAGATATGATGGAACAGAGATTTAGTGATTTGTTGATTTGGGAAAATAGTTATAAGTATGATTTGATACATTATGCATATGCATTATTAAGATATCCTTTATGACATCTCCATCACAAAAATATCTCAGTGCATAACTCATTCATACAGGATATAGTAGTAGCATCAAGCATTATATAATATTAATAAAATTGAGCAGCAATGCTAAAAGCACTTAAACTCCAGAGCTTAGACATCAGTATCATGGATAAATGACTAGAAATAGGGAAGATTTCCCTGTGTCAATTCCTTCACTTATGTCGTGTTTGGTTTGAGGGGAAGAAAAAAATGGGGCCAAAATCCCTCCTATCCTATTTTTGTTTTCCCCCCAAAAGTAGTTTTTTGGAGGGGAGGGAAAGTTACTAAAGCATTTTTAAACTTTCCCTCCTCTCACCTCTCCAACCAAACAAGGGGATGTAAGATAAAGATTTATGTCTCATCCCCTCCCTTCCTCTTTAACCAAACCAAACAGGGAAAACGTACTAGAAAGTTCAGTTTTTTCATCCAGTGGAAAGTTAATTTAAATTGAGCTTACATACCCATAGGACTGTACCATCTCCACCAAGAGTTATCACAAGGTCAACTTTAGTGTGCAGCGCTGATATTTCCTTGTCTGCAAGCATCATAATTACAAGAATAATATGCAACCATTACCATCAAATAGTTAAGTTAAAGAAGATAATTCAAGATATTGCCTTAAGTGGAAGTCATCATAAATCATACAAGGAGGTTGTGATTTAATAAGTAGCACACAATTTTAATTTAAAATCATATTCTTTGCCTCAAGAAAATGATTGATTTGGATCCATCATAGCCTCAAGGTCATGTCCTGAAAAACACTGAGTTGATCAAGTAAATACCAAACTTTCTTTGGCCCTTTTATCTTAACAACATTTCTAAACATACAGTAGCATATCTAGTTGAGGTGCGTCATGTGTGTCCTATATGGAATGGATCCACAAATATAGCATTACAAAAGAGTGTGGGCAATCCCTCCAAAGATAACATCAATGTACAAGCTGTATAATTTAGTGAAATATATCAAGTGAACAGTATGCTTTTATAAAATCAAATATTTAATTACCATCTTTCCAAGTTTCTACAAAATTAAAGTATGATGACTCCACCAAAAGTTCCACCCTGACGCGTGGTTCCACATAGATGTGTAGTTCTTTTTGCTGCCTCAACCATCTGAGAACAGAAAAAAAGGGCAAGCAACACCATTTGACTGAGTTTTGACATGTAAAAATAAGTAACATTGAAATGAAGAATGTCATGTTATATATCCTGTTTTATATTTATACCAAAAAATACAAGGGTGTAGAATAGATGTAAATATTAAAAAGTGGAGGTGAACTTAAAGTTTCAAAAGAAACCGTCTCCAGTCAGCCACACCAGCTTCACACATCAGGTGAAATTTAACTTTAGCATGAACTATTAATCCTCCAACAAGATAAAATATTATATTCATAACAATATGTAAATAATCATCAAAGTACAGAATGCACTTAACATTCATAATAAGCAGAGAGTAAACTTTCCTGAATCCCATAAAGAATTAAGAAAGAAAGAATGGAAGAGACCAGCAGCAGTAACAACAAAATAACTTGTAGCTCTCTAATTTAAATGATAATCCCAAAAAAATGGAAGAGTTTTGGCTCAGATTATAAGAAAAGGGAAGAAAGCATGGTTTTGGAATAGCTGAAAGTGAAAACAAATAATATATTGGGATTCACACCTGATCATTTCAGCACACAGAATTTGAACTGAAACTGAATTTGGTTTGGTCAATATGAGCACCGTCTGTGGGCTTGACTCCCACTTCAAAGATATCTGAAATGAATATGACTTCTAAATTAGACAGCATTTAACCATGAAAACTTCAGTACTAGCAGGATAACAAAATTTAAGGAGAGACAACATGGCTATCAATTGCGAGATGATTCTTTAAGGAATAAAACCAAATTCTTCACAATTGAAGAAATATACCTGCTTGCTACTGCGCTGTGCAGTGGTTATATTTCCTCTTTCAAAAGAGACAATGTCATGTTTCTGCTGATCACTTTGGTCACCTTTGCAGCACCATGAAAGCTTAAATGAAGCCTGTCTCAAAAAAGGACAATTTCAGTTGAAGTTGAATTGGTAAATTTTACAATTATTTGTAGACAAAGCAAGGCAGGAATTAATTACTGGCAGGACAAATTCCTTGTAATGTATGGAAAAAAATATTTGCATAATTTCATGCGAAAACAGATATAATAATTTTTTAACAACAATTACCATATTTTGTTCCAGTGATAACATAACTAGTTATCCAGATCGTAAATTTCAGCACTTCGCACAGAGTATATACTCTATCCAGCCTTAATGGTGTACAAACAAAAGGAGATTCAAAATAATGGCTAAATACATAGACAAACACATGTACATTTAAAAGTATCAACAGGAACCAACAGAAATAGGAGGATCATAATAATCTTTTTGCTCCAATCGGGAATTTAAATACCTTTCTGATCATCTTGGAATCAGAATCAGGACTCCCATCCCTGAGAACCTCATGGGAGCAAATGCCATTCCTTGAACAACATCTTTCAGATCTCTCTTTGGTTTCATTGCATAGTGTATGTCGATTGATTGGGTTATTTGTCCTCATATCGTCATGATCAGGCTGAAGCTCAGGGCATGATTTCCCTGTAATAACAACAAGCAGCAACCATAAATTATAAACTTCCAAAAATGAGATATAGACGGCGTAAGGTAGCACAGTTTGACATGGAAAGCATATAGTCAGCAATCTCCAAGTACACAAAGCATGAATTTTGTACTTGAAATCAGGTGAAAAAGTTTCTTGTTTTTTTTCTTCCTGAGATATTAACTGTTAAAAAAAGAAAAATGTAAATACAGAAACTGCATGATGTGGTTATTCAATTAATACAACCTCTATTTTCAAACTGCTGATGGCGTGCCCTCTCCAACTCATATTTATGTTTCCATACAGCAGCCTCAGCTTGAGCAGAAGCCTTTCCTTCGGCAACTCGCCTTAGGGCCTTTGCAACGGCTAGAAGGAGTTTAAGACAAAGTAAGGACAAAGATCTTTGTATCAAGATCATGTCGTGTTTCAGTGGATATTAATAATTTGAACAAAATATGATCATACTTCTTAAAGTTTCAGAGAACTCTATAAGATGGTCATCTGATCCCTGTACTGGTGACTGGAGAAGTTCTTGCACTGCTTTCTCAGGGAAGAGAGAAAATGAACTGACAAAACCATTCTCAGACTGTGAACATGCCATATTCGCATCTCCCTGTTCCATGGAGGAAATCAGACAAATTGAGAAATAGACTTTTAACTAATACAAATGTGAAACTACTTTCCACAAAAATAGAGGATTATCATGCTACAGTATACGATATGATAATTATAAATAAAGAAATCAAAGAATTAATAACATTGCACATTTAAAAAATAAGAATTAATAAATTGCTAGATACGACTATAAATATGTTCCCGTAATGGGATTAGGACGGCCCATTAAGGGTGCAGCCTTGCAAAGGCACATGGAGCCTCACTTAAAAGAACTGCTGCAAGAGCTTAAGTGTCAGTGCTATACATGCTTGAGACTACGGGACTACTGTTCCCATAATGAGCTTAAGACAGCCCAACAAAGGGTTAATATCAGTAAGAATGCAAACCAGGAAAGGCCTAAAAGAAAGAAAGGCAACCAGGACGACTCCAATGCTGAAATATCAAGTGAGTCAACATACCGGCCAGAGTATGGCCCAAGTCACGATAGAAGCCCAACAGCTCATGTCCACATTGGCGTGGATGAACTCCACAAACTTCCAAGACCTGGAGTAGGAGAGAGCTAGTGTTGCTGAGAATCATTAATATGCCCGGGAACCCCGCTAACGGTAGGACATTCGAGGGGGCCACAACGTAACCAAATCACACCTCACATTTGTGGTGAGGTGACACTTTCCATGCCTAGGACGAGCCTACATGAGACAATTTTCAGGCTAGGAGGAAGCAGGTTATATTCCCTTACTCTCTACCCTACTCCCTTACACACATACACCATATTTTCCGGTGACCACAGCGTTGGGGTATCGCCACGGAATATCCCTCAACGCCTTAATCCTAGATCAAGAGTTAGGGAAGGATCTCTCCTTTCCACCACCGGGTAAGTGTCACAGGCCACATGAGGCTTTGTCAGAACAGAATTTAAGTAAAGAAAACACAGAATTAATATGGATTTTTAAAATCAAAACACAGAAAACACTTACTTTAGCAGATATATATGTTGTATGATTCTCCATATGAATGCAATAACAAGAACTGATGCTATAACTATAAGCACCCTAATAACTTATGCTGGTAAATTGACATGAAGATCAAAGTTAACAACAAACCCCAAAATATCAAAAAGTTGTTCACAGAAACAGTCCTAATTTAAGTGCTGTCAATTTTCAGAATCCGAATTCTGATTTTGTATTGAAACAAAAGATAATTGATTTATACTAGTATAAATAAAGTTATGCATGTTGTAACAGTAAAATGGTTCTGAAGTTCCAAAAAATGAAATAAAAAGTAAATAATAAGCTGAAAATGGGAGTAAAAGCAAATAAATAAAACCCTAACGGGGTGAAGAAGATGATGATGATGATAAAACAGAAGATAGGAATAGAATTACCGATGAATTGTTAATAATCTTATTTGGGAGCATAGCTGAGAGAGAGAGAGAGAGAGAATTAGGATCTGTGTATGAAGAAGTTATTTTAGATTAGGAATTAGGAATTAGGAAGATGCAAAGAAAACACACAAAACACAAACACATATATTCATATTTCAACTTCGATGGGTACCACGTTTATACACTACTACACTCCTAATAACATTATTTTGTGTAAGTCAAACACCTAATGCCTCAAGTCGACTCTTCCAATCTCAATCTCTCTCAACACTTTTCAAATTAAACAATCTTATATGAGTATGATATCTTAGTCTAACATGTTAGAGATGATTTAATATGTATACGCTGATAATGTAAAAATTTTTTATACTGTTACCAAATCATTCTTCATTGATTTGTAAATCATCATTTACTCTCAAACAAAAGTAATACAAATCAAAAACAAACGATGTGCTGACAATGTAAAAAACTTTAGATTTTAAACTCAAATGCTAATGTGTTAGTCTTAATTGACAAATTTAATACCCCAATTCTCAAGGCTAAATTCCCTATAGGATTTATATATATAAGTTATATAAAATGATTAATAGTAATATATTTGTTATATTATAATTTTGTGTGTTTATGATAATGTATAGTTTAAGGTGAGAGATATAGCTAATTAATATATTGGTCATGATTAATTAGGATTATATGGTTTTTTTGTAAAAATTAAATAATATGAATGGCAAAATAGGAAGTGAAAATTATATCATAGTGAAAGTTACATCATATTTTGCCTTTATATATAGTGTATATATAAAGAGAAAACATGGTATAACTATCACCATGGTGTAATTTAGATACAATGAGTATGAATTTTTCGAGTTCCCCGTTGGGTTCGAATTACCCGAAACCCAACAAGTTCAATGATGATATTGTTAATTTCAATCCCATCAAGTTCAGGTTTATGTTCAAGTTTTGAATTTAGAGCCCCAATCTCCCTATGGATATACTTGTCATACCATAATGATGGAAATCAGTTCATTACTTAAACATTTAAACCAAGTGGTATGTATTTATAAATGTGTAAGATACTCAATTTTGTATATTATATTAATGTATTGGACCAGGTTGATTCTATCTCACATTATTGAGTTAGATCAAATTTAACCAAATAATCATTTGAAATACCAAATAGAATTTTATTACAATAAACTAGCATGAGATATATCATCTCTCTAATATACTATTTGAGCATTCTAAAAACTTAACAGACTACTACTCTTTGAGGGAACACATTTTTGTAGCAATATGTATATCATTATATATATCATTTTATTTTTATTTATAAATAATATATGTTTACTTTTCTAACAATTAATAAACTAGTGATATATAAAGTAATACAAACTTTAACACAATATATGTGACTCTCCCTTAGAAGTTGATGTAGCCTTAGTTTTCTTTATCATTTTTAATCTATATATATCTTCCTTTTATTGAGATTTTAACACCTAAGTTATACTATATATCCTATCCAACAACTTACCCTAATGAAAAAAGAAAAAAATCCAACACATTCCCTCATCCTTTACATTAAAGTTGTTGAAAATTTTCAGATTTTGACAACTAACACTATATTTTTCCAATTAAAATCGTTACAATGTTCAATTTTGGCTGTTAGCTCTCTCATTTCATTCAAACATAAGATCTTCTTCTAAATTAATGCACATTAAATCATCATTCATTTTAATCAATTCCCATATTTTCCAACAATTCATGCCATAATTCATTAGTTCCTTATTTAATAGAAAATATCTGGAAAATGTTGCTTGATTTTCCCATCCTAGTTGGGTTATATAAACAAGGGAAAACAAACATCCTTGGTACATCTTAAAATTGTTTTGCAAACAAATAACATTAGTATTGATTTGTGTTAATTAGTTCAAGTATTTTTTCAACCCTTTCATATTTGAATATTTAAATTAATAATCATTCATTCACCTTTTGTTTTGTTAGTCTTATATTATATACTTAGGATCACATTCTTTTGGTCCATATCCTTCATTAGTTGAAATTGAATCTGCGAGGAACTCTCATTATGATTTACTTGGATCATATCTCGGAAGGTATAATAATTTAATTCCAAATTCATGAAATAATTCTCTAATTGCAAAACTAGTATGAACTGATGGGAATGTATTTTACTACACAACACAGAGTTTTACTCATTGATCAATGCTTCTGATGCTAAAGCTAATAATGTATCATTTGCTTAAAAATACTAATACACCCCAAGGATATTAATTTGTATTATTCATGTTAACAATGTTATTTGTAGATGTTGCATAATCTAATCTTAAAATTTCCTTCTTTGGCAAAGAATATAGGGTCCAACATTTTGTTTTTCTTATTATTTTTGACATTATTCTTCACAAAAAAAAGAAAGAAAAATTTATGTGTCTTGTATATAAAAATTATTATTTTCCCTTATATAATAACATTTTATATTATGTAGGTCTCCTACGGCTACCATTTCTAAAGTGGAAACTATTAATGTCTAAATTTTCATCAAGGGGACCTAATCTCATTGAGCCAAGAATCCTCAAGGTTTTTTTTTTAAATAATTAAATTTAAAAGGGTTTTGTTAATCACTACTTTAAGAATAGTAGATAAGAAAGTAATAAAATAAAAAATAGCGCTAACAAGAAGTAATGTTTTTAATAAGTTATGTATCATTTTTATTTTTTTATGCTAACTTGCATTTTATCATTTTCCTTAAACATTATGTAATTATTTTATATTTTATATTTTATATTTTATATTTTATATTTCAGCCTGACATGACTGTACCTGAAGTTGCTATCATTGTTGCTTATACTGAAGCAAATTCTCTTTCAGAGATTACAAATAATAAATACAACACTCCATTCAATGTTTTAAGTGGCACATCAATGTCATGTTCTCATGTTTCTGGTATTGTTGTACTTCTCATTCTAATTGGATATGATTTCATGACTAATGATTATTTGAATTTCTTGTACTTTTCAAGTGTGGGTACCACACACTTTCCGGTCCACCATGTCCCAGTCGAACCATCGGCTCTGATACCACTTGTTGGACCAGACTGCGACCGAGGAGCCTCCAACCACGGATGGTTCCATTGTACATGGGTATGAGAAGAGTGAAGAGTCACTTACCACGTCTTGAACCAAAACTTTAAGGCATTAGTTCTATGGACATTTCATTCTTATAAACTATTTCACTCCTCCCCACATATCCAATATGTGACTTCACACTTGAATAAACCCAACAACTTTCAATTACAGTCTATCACAATTCTTAACTTGGATCTTGGGAATTCAATAAATGTTACTCGTACTCTTACCAACATTGGACTCCCAAGCACATACAATGTGCACATCCAAGTACCTAATGAAGTCATAGTTTGAGTTGAGCCTAAAATATTGAAATTTGAGCAAAAGGGTGATATAAAGGATTTTAGAGTGACATTCATATTGAAGCCACAAATAAATAATAAAGAGTTTAGTTTAGAATGATGGCATACACAATGTCAAGAGTCTTATTATAGTTAAGAACCCATATCATTGAAATTTATGATGATTATGTATTTATCATGTGCAAATCATCTATAATACTGAAGTATTTACTTCTAGATAGAGATGTTGATATGTAGCATCAAAGTTTTTAAGGGTTTCAGATTATTAATTATCTTTTAATAAAATAATTGTAAAAGTTGCAAAAGTTTCCATCTACCTTGCCTCTCTCCTTTTCCACATGTGAGATTTTATACTTTAATTTTTCTTTATTATCATTCATTTATCTAAATTATTTAAGGTCACAACAATTCTCTCTCTTTTTTCTTTTTGTTGTTATTTATGTTCAAATAGATTAACATGACCATGTTGGTTAGTTTCTAACTGACCATTTATAAATATTTAGTTGGAAAATAATTTCAAAACAATATGCTTTATAATTTATATTTAAATATTTTTTAATTTTTAATAAAAAATATTTTCGCCATTATTTTAATTAATATTACTTATATGAACTTATTTTACTTTATATAACTTATTTTCGCCATTAAACCAACATGCATATACTGATTCATCTGATAGAGACTAATTTAACCTTAAAAATGACTAATTTGTTACATATTTAATATCCACGGGGACTATTTTAAGTTATCTAATTTTTAAGGAATCAAACTGATACACGTGAAAATTTTGATGGAATAAAATAAATATTTACTCTAAAATTTAAGAATGTGACATCCATCTTTGTTCTATCTTCTACCAGGTTAATTATGTAATGACTTGATTGAGGAGAGTGTATATTACATCAATGTTTTTTGGCTCAACATTATACTTTTATGGTTAAGGTTGGAGAGATGGATCAAATGTATTTTGATATTTATAGAATATGCGTTTACAGTGTTTGATCTTAGAGAGAGCATGAGATATTTATACAGCCCCTAGGGACTAAATTAAAGAGTGCAAAGTACATGTATCAAATTACATATAAATATAAAATACTCATTTTAGTCTTTCATATTTTTTGACCTTACCAATTTAGTCCTTCAAAAAAGAAAAGATCTAAAGTGATCCCAAAAAATTTCAAATGTGGGTCAAATTAGTCATTTTTAGCATGTTTTCCAAAACTTGGTAAAGACTAATTTGACCACAAAAAGAACTAGTTTGACTCACATTTGAAGGACTAAATGGGTAAGATTGAAAAATAAGTGGGATTAAAATGAGTATTTACTCTAAATATAACATTTGGAAATGATGAATGCTTGTTTTTGTTTTGGTATGAGAAAATGAAATGATGGTTGTAAGTTCTAATGAATAGGGGAGTTGAGACCCTCTTGAGAAGACATGGGATGCAATGATTGGTGCCTCTTGGAAGTGAAATTAGATGGTGGAACTTTCCTGAATGAAGGTCGCTTGTTCATGCATTGAAGAGCTTGTTTTGCATAGATACTGTGAAGTAAAGGTGAAGCTTTCTCCTTAAATTTGAGAACAAAAAAGAACAGAACTCTAACCAATATGAGGATGATTATGACTGCAGCTAAATCCCACCATTTTGAATAATCAACTCTCATACCAAGCATGGTTGTGAGGATTATTTCTCCTTCAAGTTTTGGGCCACCAGGTATTAATGGATCAAACTTCAGACCAATCATGTCATTCTTGAAAGCTCCCTGCATGATTACTCATAATTAGTGGCTAAGTAAGTATCACAAATTGGACTAGTTATGTGTTATGCATGCACCACCTAAACCATTATAAGATGCAACCATGCATTTTCAGTGCTATATTTCACTTTGTTAACAACTTAACATGTTAGAGATGCATCACATTTTTTCTTCTTGTTCTTGTAACATGTTTGATAATGGTACCTGCAATCCCCATGCACTAAAATTGATGTATGAAATCGGGTAGCGCCAGAAGATTTTCGGAAGATCGTGGATCTGACGGAAATAGCCAGCAGTCATCATCATTACACCCTGTGCACATATGTTAATTAGCAACAATAACTAAGGGTCTTAAAATGTTCATAAGGCTCATCAAAAGTGAACTTAGTATAATGTGTGAAAGTAGTATATACTCTTCAGTTTATTGGAACTGTTTCCTTATAGTAGTACACTTACAATATATCCTGCTCCAATTATCAATCCCATGAGGAAGTTGGGAACTAGTGAAGCTATAATCATCATGGAGCTCTCGACAATGGCGATGCAGCCGATAAGATCAAGACAGATATACATAAGATGTGAGAACTCAGGACGAAACTTAACCATATAATAGGTTATAGTGCCAGTAGCAATGGACATCATTGCCACAAAGGGAAAGGAAGATAGAAAATTTGACACTATGTACACTGCAATTCCATAGTGCCCATTAATCCTTTCTTTGTAAAATACCTGTATCATGAAAGAAAATAAAGTAATAAGTAATAACATTATCAATGTTGTAAACTTGTTAAGTTATATCAACATTTCATACCTTCATTTCTTCTATGAAAGATGGGAAGCCTCCTATAGACATGAATGTCATGAAACCTGAAATAAAAGCGCCACATGCCCCTCTTGCAAAAATTGCACTATAACTTGTTCCAACTTCAAAGAAGACTGTACCAACACACAGAGATAAGGCAATATAGATTGTTACCCTTATCCAATAGTACCCTACGTCTCTGCACATGTTCACGAAAGATCTCTTAGTCAATGTTGATAGTTGCTTCCACCATTTGGCTTGGCTCTTGCTTTTACTTTCAGCATCATGTCCTTCCTGTAACAAAGTTCCTTGGCCTTTATATTTTGATACAATAAGTGTTACAAACATGATCACTTTTACTTCCTACTATTTATACAAGTAGCAAAAGTTGCAAACCCTTCAGTGAGTTGGAACTTGAGAAATGGCATAATTTTTTTAAGGGTGCTACTCACAATATTTGAGATTTCTTTGATTCTTGCCCTTGCAGCTGTTGCATATTCTGACCATCTGTATTTCTCAATGAGTTTTACTTTGATTTCTTCAGTTTTTAAGTTCATCAATGATGCTGTTGATTTTGGATCCTGTTATTCAAAGTAATCTTAAGAGAAGGGGAAAGTATCATGATGATTCCATTAAAAAATATCACCATGATTAAATGTTAATGAGTTGTTGTTAAAGTTTTATGTACTATTATTCCCCTAAAGTATTTATAAGAAGAAGACACTAATTTAACATAGCTAGGTTAATCATATATGTATTAGAATTTACAAAACTTGTGAATGAAGAAAGCAAATTTTGAAGAGTACATACATGCATTTTGTGGGAGGCCATCATAGTTGTTGTGACAGTGTCAAAGTCTGAATTAATACAACGTAGGAAATGATCTGAAGGGTTTCTTCTACTTGGACAAGGGAATCCTGCATTGGCAAAGAACTGCAAATACATGAATAGGTTATGTCAGGCTTTAACCTATTAAGGTTTCAAACACTTGGTTTGTTATTGCTGAGCATTATAATTTGCATTAAGGGGGAAGAAAAACAACATTAGAGAGAGGAAAATGTTGAAAATTTCAATACTTGTTACAAATTAGGGTTATTTACTGATTCTATCAAGTTATCAAGTTTAATGTATTTGTTTACATGTCTATAGGATTTTAGTTCAACTTTTTAGTCATTAAAACCTTACAATAAGTAACTTATATATATATATATATATATATATATATTTAAATTTGAGCATGCAAATTCCCTTAATTGAAGCACTACTCTTAAAAGCTAAGAAGCAAAGCCAAAGTTGAAGGGAAGAAAATGAAGAATATATAGATGTACCTGAACTGCACTTTCAGCTGGTCCAATGTATATGGTTTGACCCCCAGAGAGAAGAAAGAGATCATCAAAGAGTGCAAAAACTTCACTACTTGGTTGATGTATAGAAGAGATAATAGTCTTGCCATCATGGGCTATGTTTCTCAAAGTTTGTACAACAAAATATGCTGAAGCACTATCAAGACCACTGGTGGGTTCATCAAGGAACAAGAGGTTAGGTCTTGTGAGAATTTCAAGTGCTATGCTTAGTCTTTTCTTTTCTCCACCACTTATACCTCTTAAGTGCCAATTTCCTAAAATCCTATCAGCACAATCTTGAAGACCCATCTCCATAATTGTTCCCTCTACAATGTCATTTATCTCTTCTTTGGTCATGGTTGCTGGAAGCCTTAGATTAGCTGAGTATGAAATTGTCTCTCTAACTGTTAGTGTTCCCAACAATATATCTTCTTGGGTCACATAAGCCTGTGTTAGTTTCATAAACAATGAAATAAAATAAGAGATTCATAAAGTGGAAAATGCTATCTTTTCATATCTATGCAAATTTAAAGGCCAAATTCTGGTACCAACAAAGTTCCAACTAGAATGAGATGCTAGTAGTTAATTACTTACTACACCCCCACATTGTAATCTTCTTTTCTTTCCATTTATAAGCACCTTTCCAGACATTATAACATTTCTGGAGAGTCTACCTGAAACAATACCGTATATCTAAAGTTTATAACAGAGGTTTATTCAAAAATAAGAAACTAAGAATATCAACAAGGTAGCATAAAACTTCATCTGTTCTTATGCGACTTCTGATTATTAAGTATATATATATATATATATATCTGTGTGTGTGTAGTTAATTATTTTAGACTTAGGCTTATATTTTTTGAATATAATGCTATGCATGGTTAGCCATTTACAAATACTTGAGCTCCATTTGGTTATCTAACAACTTTTGTTTTTGGCCCCATATTTTTTCATCATTCACTCAATTCTCAACTAAAATTCACAAATTTGTTTTCATTGTTTCACAATAAAAATATTAATAAATTTGCATTTTTATTTTTATAAAAGTATACCATTTACAAGATGAACTTGAAAAACCAATAAAACATTGGTCAAGTGTGTTGTTGTAAGATTGCATTAGACTCCGGATATGTCAAAATGACAAATGTTATATTTATGAGTGTGCCATTTGTTGAGAGAGATAATTATATATTGTAAAAGATATTAGTTTCTTATTCATAGAGTGGAGGATATTCTTGGTTATACACAAAAAAGATGAAGTTAATTGAAAATATTAGCTTAATTTAATAGAATTAGAGGACCAATTTGAAAACTAAAAAATAATTTAAGATGAACATAGTTATTTAGACTTGTACATAAGAAATGAAAGCAAAGTGAGTGAGAAATAAAAGAGAAATATTTAATAGTGTTGTTTAGTACAATAAATGAAGTGTGGTTTTGCAGAGAGGAACAAAGCAGGGATGAGTGGATATTTAATTTGGTACACTTTGTAAGATATTATTCATCAATGATGCTTCAACCCTTCAAATAAATAATAGGGACCACTATGTCAATTATCAACAAACCTTACATAGCTAGCTATCTTAAACTGGAGAAGGATATGTTGTTCTAAAACATGTTCCAAAGTCTGTTTTAAATCAATCATATTATATCATGTTAGTTAAAAAAATTAAATATTCTTGACTTTATTAATTTTTGATCCATTATGATTGGTCAGAGACAAGTTTAGATATTTCTATGTTTTGGTCTACTCTCTGCAATGAATTAAATATATGATACTATTGTTTAATGGGTTAATTGGTCATTGGTTTTTACCCTATGGTTAAATCTACGGTTTCTGAAAAGATGTTTACTTGATTAAATGTCCACAACGTGTTTTATTCTTTTGGCTTCTCTAAGTGATAAGTCATTTGCTTATTTTGTAAAGACAGTTTTGGTGCTTTGAATGGCATGGACATTTTCATGGCAGACTAACATGTCGCCTTTATTGGGAGAAAATTTCAGACAAAACTTACACACTAGTAATCGGAATTAGTTGTTTCATTTTTTTGTATCACAATTCAATTAAAAGTTATCACATATTTAGAAAAACAAAAAATAATATTTTTATATTATTTAATAAGATGTAATTGACTTAAGACAAAAAAATTGGAACATAGAATGTTCATTTCACATACTAGTATTCAGAATATTAAATAATAGTACTTAGTAATAAAAATAGGTAAAAGTTAACACATTAGTTAAGGGATCGGATATAAAATAAAAAATGGATTAGAAAAAGCACCTTTTAAATATAAATTTACTATATTTTGATAAGGATAACACCAATTAGCAAAAGAAATAAAAACGATTTTGCTATCAATATTTGTTGGTTCATGTATATATAAAAAAAAACATTCTTACCCAAAGAGTTTTCGGCTCTCAGCTTTGGTGTCTGACCGTATAAAATTGCTTATATACAAAATTAGAGTGAAGATATTACACTCACAGGTACTTATACTTATGCACAAACTTTTTCACCAATCATGTTCTTTTTAAAGTTAGTAAGATTGTGAATATGGAATTTGGATTATGAATAGTGACACCCTGAAAAATGCCCTAAAATTATCCCAAGGGTAAAGTGGATAAAATCTTATAAATATTTATTGAGATTAAAAGAAACAATACTTGTACCAACAAGACATTGATCCTAAAGATTTCGATTCCTATGAGTGATACTTGTTGAAAAGGATAATTACGAATGCAAAAAAATGATTAGTTCTTTATCCGAAAAGATTGAAGGATAGTAGTACCAAAAAAAGAACTCCGATGAGGTGGATAAGTTTTGGCGTGGATAAAATTGAGGAAACAATTATACTTATATGATTGGATAGGAGAAAATCTCAAAGTTAATTAACTTTTAGATGAAGGACAAGTGGTTTGTTTTCAACCATGGCATGCATCAAACATCATGACATATTCCTAGCAAAACTATAAGTTTGCATTCTTGGTTGGAATCGAACGAATCAATCTTCAGATTCTAGGAAGACATCCAAAGAGATAAAAAAAATTACATCCATTTTCCTCTTTGTTGTTATTTGTACAACCAAATAAATCATAATAATGTGTTCGTAAGGAATCACTACTTCACCTTACAAATTAGAGAACACATCTCTTGCCCACTTTTTGTCTCACTTTATGTACCATCTACTCTGATTTGTTGGGAAAAAATTATTTAAGCTAAAATTATAATTATTAAATATTTTTTTAGCCAATCACATTTTCTGGCACATAACTGTGGGACAACAGATGTGCTCCGTACGGATTTTCTATTAAATCAATGAGGGTGATGATTTGAAGCCAATAACCATATAAGCAACAAGGATATTAAGTTAATCAAGCTTAATTAATTAATGTCACATAAATTGTGAGCTAGTGTATTTTCAAACTCAGTGCTATATCTACCTATCCCCTTATAAAAAGCAAAAAATAATTGTTTGCATAAAGATTAACATGAAAATAATAATGATAAAAAAACGTTTAACCTTCAAGTGTTTAATTTGTTAGTGATAAAAGTACATTCTTGGTTATAAAAAACAACACAAAAAACATGTTTTGGCATGAACAATAGCAATTGTAGTATACAACAAAAACATGCAGAATATGATACCTGCTAAAGCATCAAGAAGAGTAGATTTTCCAGAACCAGAAGGACCCATAATAGCCATGATTCTATTAGGTTCTGCATACCCACTTAACCCATTAAGCAACCTCTTTGTGTGTTCATTCCCAAAATTTGGAACCACAACACTTAAATCTTCCCACACAAGATGATACATCACTCCTTTCTTATTATTATTATCTCTTATTCTCATTTCATAATCTATATTTGTAACACTGCTATTGCCATTGGAACCATGGTCTTGCTCTATTTCCATTTCTCTCAAACTAAAGAAAAATAAAATATAATATTAGATGATAGTGTGAGAAGGTTAGTGGTTACATATATAAATGTATTGTGAGGTATATAGTGATAAAGTTAATTTGGTAAATGGTGAGTTTTTATTATGAGGAGTTAATATTGTGATCTAACACAGATAGAAAAGAAGATGGTAATAAAAGTGAGGAGAAGAATATAAGGTGAGAATCATTTAAAGCTATGGAGAAGAGGAGAACGACACGTCTTGTCAACAATAAAGGAGCATGCTTCAACTAGGGTTTCCACATGTTATCATACTAGTAAAAATATTCATTTATTTACTCATTAAACCTATAAATATTATTAGTTATAACCTATAATGAAATGATTTAATGAGTAACTAATAACTGTTATATTTTGTGTGATTTTGAAAAATATTATTTTTTCGATTGCAAATTGGTTTTGACGAATATTTTTTGATATTGGTCAACTTTGACTAGTTTAATTATATGTCTTCAATAAAAAAATGTCATATTGTATTAGTATGAGAAGTTGAGAACTAATTCACCAATTTTTTAATTGGACTCATCAATACAAATGTTATTTTAATAAATGTGATTTCCTTCTTCAAAATTTAAATTTCATCATCTCTTTACATTATTTTAATTTGTCAAAATCAATCTAACATATCAATTGAAATAATATCATCTTCAACAACAATAAAGGGTTTATAAATTTGTAATTTATTTAATTCAAAATAGAATTAATAATCTTAAATTATTTTTGATGTTACATGCCAAATCTGAACTTGATACTTAATAGGTTGTGGGCACATATTAATCATTGAATCAGGAGCGTGTATACATTAATTGAACTAGAAGTTGGAAACATTGTTTCAAGTCTGAACATTGAATTAGAATAGTTCTCATATTGGAGCACTTTTAATACACCTTTCATTCCACACATTTGGCTGTTTTATGTTTTCTTTTTCTAAATTGTTTTACAATTTTAAGAAGACCAATTTTTTAAAATATGTTTAAATATGTTTTGTCTTAAAAATACATATATTTTCCGTCAACAATTTAGTTTCACCCCACCCCAACTTATATTGATATTCAGCTTCCACATATAATAACCAAAATCCTCTCATATCATTTAGTAGTGTACGGCCTACTAGATCCCTAAAGTCGAGAATTCGATTCCTGAGAGTAACACTTATTGATAGAGACATTCACAAATCTAGAAATGGATTAATTCTTACCTAAAAAAATGAAAGAATACTTTTGATAGTACCAAAGAAACCGTCCGAAGCTCAGTTCCTTAGGGAGAGGACTAAGTATTATTTCACTACATGGTACCAACTACCAACTTCAACTGTCAATTAAATCCTATGCGATAAATTCTCTAACAATCCAAAATTTTCTTCAACGTTCACACATCAAGCATCCTGACATATTGGGAAGTGGGTAGACCAAAACATAATTATGATCATATCAAAACAAAAGACTTTGGACTACTTCTAAGTCCTATCATGCATCTCTATCTTTATTTAATGATGTTGGTGTTATTTCTAGGATTTTGATTGTGTTTTTTCCCATATTCAAATCCAATCAATCACATGATAATGTCATGAATACTAGAATCTCACCCATTATGTAAGTATCACTTTTCTTCATTTTATCTTATATATACTGAAACAACAAACATATATAAAATATTTAGTAATAGTTGTCTTTACAATGAAAAATATATACAATTAATAGTATAAGAGATATACAATTAATGAGTACAATAGTTAACTACAAATTCAAATGTTTTGTAAAGGGAAAAGTTTAATAGTGTTTATATTTTTAATTTCTTAATCAATTAATTCAGTACGACCCAAATTACAAAGGTTAGAATTTAATGATTTAGCTCTTGGTATTCAGTGGCTTGCATTTGATGGAAATGCACCTAATATCATTTTCCTAAATGAGATAAACATACATCTCTAATTAAGAGAAATTTCCATATTGTTTTTTTAATATAATGACACCCTTTCTTCACATTGAGGAATTAATGCATTGAACTTTTGGTGGCATATGGTTAAGTTAAAGCATAAACCTCATATGTATGTGCCAAACATCATACTATATGAAAGTACGTTACATATGCCAAAGTACCAACCATCATACTTTATTATGGTGAAAATGACTATAGAGGGAGAAAGATACAATGACCATTAGAAAGAATTTTTTGACACGTGTCATAATCTTATATAGCACTGGACGCTTTAGTATTGGTGAGAATCCCCTTCCGAAATGAGTTTAACTCCTCTCCAGTAATGGAGAGGCCATTACTAGAATATATGGTTGAAATTTTTTTAAACTATTTATTTACTTTTTATTAAAAATAATATAAAATCATAATCGTTAATTTTTTTTTTACACGTGTCATAATTCTATCCAGCACTGAACTCTTCAGGAGGATCCTCTTCCATAGGAAATATATCAGAACCTAATGGGTGGCAAGTATGGGAAATTAATGTGAGGGGTTACATGTTGTTACAGTTACACAATGCTTGCATTCTAGTATACAGAAGCAAAAGAAGGAACAAAATGAAAAAGTCCTACAAAAGTCTTCCAAGGAATGAAATTCATATACAACTATACCTACCTATTCAATTGTAACATGTTTTATATTTGAAGTATTCAAACCAAACACATTCATTTATCACATGTTAAGGATGGACTAATAAGCCATCTCTGTTAGATTTTGATACCCTCTACATTTCTTATCAATTCCCCTCATTTGATGGTCATATTTTTTTTAATCTAAAGTTACTTGCACCACTTTATTGTATTTTTTGGGTATATGGTGGCATTGTTATCTTCAAATGTTTCTTATGGTTTATGGCCCTTGATCTGATATTTGGAGGCTTCCTGAAAAACATGAGTGAAAAAGTGAAACAAAGTAAATCACATTAATTATGTAAATTAGTTGACAATTTTTTTAGGATTTTTTTATTTTGTTCCTTCGTTTGCTTCTGTATAAGTAAAAAGCTGCAGCTGGCAACTATATAGTGAGATAGTTAATTTTTTGCTGTTTGTTTTGGCTCTTAGCCCCTTCATATCAATAACAAAAAGAAACATGACTTTTAAAGAAATATCGAAATATTATATAAAACATGTAACATATTCAACTTCTTCTAGTGGACATGCATTAATTTGTGAAAGAATACATATCTTCATAAAAAGTTGCCACATGTCATATCTCGTTATGCTATATTCTTCTAAAAATTTCTGAACACTGAAAAAGCAAGTATTAAATAAATAAAATACAAATGTATCATTATCTTAAATAATGTTTTTTAACTTTTAGAAGGATAGGTAAAAACAAATTGTTTTTCCCCTCAAATAGAGTAATAGACAATAGTAATGGAGGAAAGGAAATAACAGCCAGCAAAATAAGCTTGAACCTTATCCATGAATATTTTTGCTCAATCTATGACTAATATATATGAAAAAACCTGTGAAAAGTCTTTTGAAATATCTTATTTCAAAGTTTATAACTCGCATGATAAAAATTAAAAGCTAGATTGAAGTTTTATATACTGATACAAATTATTTAGAGAGAATGAAATAAGTCAACAAATGCTACACAACAACACAAGTAATATTTAAGTAATATTTCTACTAATAGTTTAATTCAGTAGATTCAACATCACAACAGATATTTCTTCAACAAAGGGATCATGATTCTTGTGGCGCCTCAAATCTTGTTGGGGTGTCAATTCCCATCATACAGCAAAGGCCCGATATCAAAATTATTAGCAAAACTATCCCCTGGGTTATCACAAAAATTAATCTTATCAGAAAACCATAAATATGACATGAGAAGAAAAGTTTATTAACCAAGAAGCAAGAAAAAATATTGAACAAAAGGGAAAGGGAAAAAGGACAACATAGTAATATTTGCAACTTGATCATTTTCATAAGCAAGTCTTCTCTTGATTATTACAAGACTAGCATCTTCATATAAAATACAAGACAATCAACAAGAAACCCCAATCATCAAATTACTGCACATCTAAAAGTAGACAAAGAAGCTTACCACGAAAAGGCCCTCCAAAAGAGATGATTTAATCTGGCAGACTGAATCACAAACTGCCAAGTTGGTTGACGCGTTGCTAGTTGTACTTTCTTGTAGAAACCTTTGCAGATCCCTGTAAGAAGGATACTGAACTGATCTGGCAGGATCTGACACATAGAGTACTGCATATTTTGCTCCAGATTCCTCCACAGAGGTGATGATCTCGGATAAAATTTCACCTACAAATATGAATCAAACACAAGCATTTAGCATGCTGTTAGATCATATCTCATCAAACCCATAACTTAGCAGTAGAAGTACCTTCAGATTGTGCTTTGTCAACAATACTAAAATGTTGAGAGCCTCCATTGCAGAACACAACCAAATCTGTTTTCCCTTTGTGACTCTCATCGGCCCTCTTGGTCAAATAGTCCTGTCAAGTTATAATGGACAACAAAGAGCATCAGATTATCATCACAGAAACCAAAATTTAATAAAGGATCGTGTCACATGATTTTGTTGATTACTTGAACTGAGTACAAAGCTGTATTTCCAACAAGACTTTGATCATCCAAGGAGCAAGATCCAATGAAAGCAACATTTCTAATTCCTAAACCATCTCCACAGGCTTCAGTAAATCCTGAAACCAACAAATTTTCTAAATTCTCATCCTGTGATGCAGAAACGTAGGGAAATGCCAAGGAAGTGTTGGATCTGGTGAAAGAGGTCTGTCATGACAATGGAACAGTGGCAAAGTCAAAATTTGGAAAATTAATTCCTTTAGCAATCATAGACCATATACATATTTATCTACATGAAAACTTCATAGACAGTATAAAACAATTTTATCACCTTAAGCAAATCTAGAAGAGCTGAATCTGCATGGTTGTTCATGGTTAAATCTGAAGATTGTAACTGCAAGGCAAAAATGTAACATAGATTATTGCCGCTGCATTTGTTTACAGAAATCTGTAGGAAAATTGCAATTTCAAATATCTATATAGACTCCGGAAATACATTACCTCTCTGCCAACGAATAAAAGTGCCAGATCCAGAGGCTCCTGAACTTTATTTCCTTTGCACTATCCAAAACAAAACAAAAATTTAATTACACAACAGGACATGAAAACCACTACAGCAACAACAATGATAGAAGAAGTGAACAACATCAAAGCAAAAATAGCATAGATAAAAGGAACGGTATAATACCAGAAAATTTGACCAGCCTGCTTCAGATGAAACAGACTTTGCTAGATCTTTTGGAGAAATGGTCTGATAATTTACAGATTCCTTCAATCCATTTTCTGAAACCCTGTAAACAGTCCAGTGAGGTTATATAATTTGCTGCACCTTAGAAAGTAAACCTAAGATGAGATCATGATTCATGACAAATTGACAATACTCATGAACAATGTACAACACCATTCATATTACATGAAGCATCTGGGGTTTTAACAACATTGTCACTCAAGACAATAAGAATGAAATGAGAATCTCGGGTATTTGTACAATAACTTCCTTTTCACTTTAACCTTGTTCACATTTTATGCTTATCTGCTTCTTTAATATTGAACTGGACCAAAACGTCAGTTTTCTACATAAACTCCAAACCGAAAAAACCAAAACTTTGAAGCCCTAAATTCAACAATAAAACAATAGTACGAAAAAATATATTGAATAACCCAGAACATCTATCTCTAGCTTGGTCATTCAACTCAACCAAAACGTGGGTGTAACTACAAAAGGAAACTTAGATATGAGGGGCTGTTTTTCCTCTAACTCCAATGCCTCCCTCATTTTCTTCTATTAAACTTCAAAACCTTAATCAGATGTCAATTTTTTAGGTCACACGCCTTATATAATATCCCCTACACCCCTAGATATCACAAAATCGTCATAGTTCTTCTTCTTCTTACAAAACCAGTATTAATCCAACATTGTAATCATAAATCCTTTCATTGCATTCAATATTATGATATTAAGATTGATATGAACTCAATCAAATATAAATTACAGTGCCATTACAACACCAATTATGACATAAATGATTAATTGATGACATAAAAAGATGATGATAAAAGAAAATTACAGATTGTAATGAGAAGACCAAAGGAAAGCAGGGACAGTAGAAGCAAACAATCCATTTGGGAGAAAAGCAACCAAAACAAACAAACCAAAAAGCGACACCATCTTCTTCTTCTTCTTCCTCACAATAATCCAATTCTGGATTCATTCAAATGCAAATCATACAAATCAGTATAAAATAAATAAAATAAAATAAAAATTGGCATGATTCAATCGAACGGGATTATAGAAATTAGAAGGAAATTAAGAAGAAATAGAGAGATAGGAATTGAAAATTGGTACCAGAGTGACGTAGATCTGATCGGAGAAACAAAAATAAAAAAACCTAACTCAACGTTTTGTTATATATATATAGCATACCGTGCCTCCTCGATGATTCTCATTTTATCATTCAACTTCCACCTTCAATACCAGAAAAATAAAACAATTTTTTTTAATATCGGTTTTTTATTTGTTTATTTTAAATAAGAGTTATTTAGTTGTTTATTAAATTATTTTTTATTAAGCACATGAAATATGTCAAATTATTTTTTTAATTGAGAAAAAAACAATGTTATTTCACCTCTAATATATATTAATTGGTTTGAAGATAGAGTGAAAGAATATCATACATTATGTTCCACAAAATAAATCTTATAAAAATACTCTAGGTGGTTGTATGATGCAACATCATTTATTAGGAATTTCATTATTAAAATATCAACATAATGAAAGAATAAGTTAATATTTTTAAAATATGAAATCAATAAATAATTTGAAACATTAACTTATTCTATCATACAATTTTATATTTTTAATTCCGGGATACATGTTAGGCTATTATTATTTTAGTTAAATTTTCACCTTCATAAAAGATATGAATACTAAGATTTAAGTCAAACAAAAAACTGCAAGTCAAACAAAAAATGCTAAGGTTTAGTGTATATACATGTAAATAAAAATTGGTTAAAGTTAAATTAATGTATTTATTTTATAATACAATTCTATGAAATTTTCTTATTTATAATTGGTGAACATATCGAAAAAATTGATTTGGAATATTACTCTTGGGAATGAGATTAATAATATATTTATACTATATTATATTATATTAATCTAAGAATATTATTTATTACATTTATTATCTATTAATATTATAAAGCACTAACATACTTATAAGATTTCTCTATATCTCAAAACTATATGATTAGAACTTCCAAATCCAAAAAAATGAATAATTTATTAATATATTGTTAATCTAAAAAATGATCATGGATATTAAGCATGAGCTTCCCGTAACATTAAAAATATTTATTAGATAAAAAATATTTACAAATAATTTAATTTTTTTTCACATTTTAGGTAAGTAAAATTTGTAAATGATATATTACAATATAATATTACTTGACTAATATTTTAATTTTGGAGAAAGGTGTAAATATTAATATGTGATAAAAACATTGTTTTAGCACAAGATATTGTTGTAATTATTATAATAATTGTGACTGATAATTATGATTGTGGAGCTAATATCAGTTCTATGGCAATTCTAATGCTATGCTTTTGCAATTATAAATTAGAATATGAGTGAAAATTTATTGGTGACATGAGATTTTGTTGGGAATGGGTTACATTGTGGTGCTTGTTGTTGTTCCTCTATTAAATCACAGTTATTTGTTTCCAAATGAGAAAGTACTCAAATGAAGATATTTCATAGAATAAAATATCTTCTCATATTTGACATGTGTCTTATTTCATTTCCTTTAATACATTTCCATTTTAAAATATATTATAAAAAGAAAAAATAAGACAAGTATCAAACACATAATGAATTTAAAGAGATAAATTATATCCTGATATAAGGATATATGTATTGAAGGAAGTAAAATAAGACACATGTCAAAACTAGATAGATTTAAGGAGATAAGTTATTTCCACACGGGTATGTGGAGATACTACTAAACTCCACAATAACTAACCAAATTTCCATATACCATTAACATAAATAGCAACCACAAGTTCTCTCCAAAGAGTGAATGAATCATAACTTTATCATAATCTCGGGTAAACAAAATTTTCTACAATTAGAGTCATTGAAGGTCCAACTTTGATTACATCAAAGATGATGCAGTACAAGATGAACGAATTTGAAGAAATTATTGAGTGAAAATCCAATATTCCATACAAATATGGTGATACAGAGAGATGCTGATAGAATTAACGTTTGACCCATTGGTAACTTTTTCTTGCTTTGGCCTTTCCTGGCTTTTTCCTTTCCACCACTCTTGCATCCCTTGTCAGGAACCCAGCTGGTCAAAGATTCAACATAAGCTTGTTTAGTAAATCATCAAATTCAACACATACATGATTGGTGTATTCTCCAAAAAAACAAGACACAAGACAGAACATTTTGGTTATTGGAACCAATGAGGACAGAACAATAGAACATCTTGTTTTGTCATGTTCCATTCTATTATGCCTGTGCACCAAATGCTGCTTGTGTAATATGTTCTCATAAGTGTGAAGAGGTTCATTAGAATAAAAATGTATGTTAAAATGATTCGAAAGAGAAAAGAAGCAGAAAACTATACCATTTCTAAGTGCAGGACGCAAATCTGGTTCCCAGCTTTGCATAGCCTTGCTGATCCCCAATCGTATTGCTCCAACTTGGCCTGTTGCAGGAAACAGGTTTCATTATAGCAGATACTATAAAAGGGAAAAGAGATGGATGACAACGAAAACTTGAATTTTGAGAAGTTGCCCACTAAGCATTAATATGCACATATTCCAGCATGGTTGTTATTGGAGGTTGAATAGAATATAGGTGCCTAATGTGGGTTTTCAGGCGGTATAAACATTTAATTGTCAACATTTAAAGTTCCGGTTGTTGTTAGCTAAAGGGCAAAAATCAAAGGGCTAATGCATTTTGCTCTAAACAAACCAGGAACAAAAGACAAGGAAAATGAAAATATGACAAGAATATAATATTGATCACTTCTCAAATTAGTTAAGGATGTAGCATACTAGCATATATAGAACAGAAGGAAAGAAAAAATCTGCTGATAAATTTTGCTTCTTTGTATATTACATCAATGGATATGTTTTCAACAATATCAAAGTAAGTTCTTCATGAATGATATTGCAATTTGCAAAGGCCAATTCCAGCATGGTGGAATAGTACAGGTTTGTTTAATCCTTTTTGCTTTAAGTTCTAGAAAATTGTTTTGTAAAACACAACTTCAAAACAATTTTCAAAAATGAAAGGGCTAAAAGATGTTATTGAGTCATATATATTTCTAAAACACGTTTTAAAAGCAGCTAAACAGAGAAGAACATGTTTGACTTGCTTGTACCATTATAAGCACGGTAAACAAATAACGCATCTGGCCATCTCTGACCTTTTCCAATATAATTTCTTCTTCATTAAGGCCAAAGATGCCCCACACCACATAGATGTTACTCGTTGTCCATGTGAACCTCATACTATCGTACACACTCTATGCTAACCTCAAGCCATCCATTCAATATGCCCATCTTAGACCAACACAAAGGACTCTTTTTATAGCTATCCAGTATTTAAAAAAAGCAAGAAATGAATCAAAACTTGGCTCAACTTTGTCTGCCATATATTTGGAAAGACCTATTTCAACCAGTATACCTACACAAGATAGATGTGGTCGGCAGACAAGTTTCTCTATCAAATAATAAAATACACATTTGCTAATGTCAAAACACTACTTTTAAGTGTCAAACATGCTTGGATTATATATGTGTATGAAATATGCTTCAAGTGCGGAATGCAATGTTGGAAATTCAAGTATAATGCAGTATAATGCCAATATTGGAAATTCAAGTATAAAAATAATCTAAAAGTCATTAACCTCACCTGAAACACCACCTCCTTTCACAGTACAATTCACATCCCAAAGCCCCAATGTCTTTGTCTCAGAGAAAGGTCGAAGCAGAGTAGCACGATGTTCAAGCATAGGGAAATAGACATCAAATTCTTTATCATTAACTCTAAATTTACCATCACCAGGCTGAACCCAGACACGCGCTACACTGCATTTTCTTCTTCCTGTTCCATAAGCACGTCCTTTTTCATCTACTTGCCTCACTCTTGCTTTTGCAGCTTCCTCTTGCTTTAGACGTTCCATTTCACCTCTACTAGATTTTCTAGTATTATTGTCATAGCGCAGGTCTTCTATTACAGAAAGAGGGGGCAATCCCTCAACCCCATCAAAGTCTTTCAATGCAATCAAACTGTCAAGCATTTCATCCGTGATTCCAGAAGAAGTAATCAAATCACCAAAAGCGCGAGTTGGGCCTGTAACCGCAATCGGAAAGTGGCATCACTAACCTTGATAAAGTTTAAACTCCAAATAAACAAAAAATATCAGCTATTACAACATGTATTACAAAGTAGCAGTTTTTTTGTCATACAGATATCACCAATGACTTCAAAATCATCCTCAGTATACTTTGGAAATTAAGACCAACATATAAGAAACATTAGAGCCCTGCTCCATGTTAATTATATGTCAATCTTGGAAAAACTACAATATATAGTCATTTTCATTTAGGATTAATCATACACGCTCAACACGCCATATAATTAATAACTCGAAAGACACTGGTGTTATTGGATTATATCAGTACATAATACAAACGTCAGTTATCATCTAAAATTTATTTGACAAAGATGTGATGCCCCTGATTATAATTCAGTTTAATATGAAATCACAAAAAAAATTCTCATTGATGATTTCACCAGTCATCAAACACGAATTCCCAGTTCCCACTCACTAATAAGTCATACAGATGATATATTACAATTACAGTCTACATCGTGATTAAATATAATAACACGCATTTTTTCTAAAGGGCACTTAGTTCTGAAACCCTTTTAATGGTTATATATAACTACCTACAAACACCATAAGAACTGGTGTTTGGTGAGCAGACAGAATACCATGGAAAAAATGCTCTGTTCTATTCCCTTTGTTTCAAAAGTCAAAACCTGTTTCGGTGCAAAGGAAAAGTCCAGTGTCGTTCTATTTATAAAATACACCAAAAACATGAAATAAAAAATAATTATGTTCCATGTCATTTTAGCACGCTTGGTGACAATGAGGTCACAAGTTCAAATCCTAGAATTAGCCTCTCGTTTGTGGGGGCAAGACTGCATAAATCTACCTTCCCCATGCCCCACTAAGTAGTAGCCTCATGCATTAGGCCACCCTTTTGTCATGTCATTTTAGCACGCCTAACAAATGCTTGGACAGTGTCATACACAGAAAAGGGCTCAAAGCTTATTATCATAAGCTTTTCCTTAAGTAAGCTTATTAAAACAAGATAAAATCGGCTTAAAGGAACATCATAACCTATTTTTATGTTATTTTCATTTTCATATGTTTATTCTCATGAGCCAAAATAAGGTGTCTACAAGCTCCTTTAAATGTCCCCTAGTTGTAAATCCTTGAAAATGGTTAAACAACAACCGAACCTCAATCCCATTGGATTGATCAACTACATGTATCGAACAGCGCGGTTACATAACAACAAATTAATATCATAAGAACTATAGTGTCATAGACAAAAAAGGTTAATTGAAGGTAAACCTTTGAGTACAGCAGTAAGTTCTTTCTCTTCCTTCTCAAGCTTATCAATCTCCTCCTTTCTTCCACTCTCTTCCGCATCTCCGGCATTAAACCCGTCATTCACCTCCTTCACATCATCACCCTCTTCAAAATTAAAAACATCAACACCTTTGTCTTCTTCATCCTTCATGCTCCAAGGTGTAATGTACTCTGCTCCAATGCCAATATTCCCACCAACATTATTCTTCTCTTCACTTTCCTTATCAATTCCATTGAATATTGCATCCTCATCTTCATTATCAAGACCACCCTTCTCTTCCAGCCACAGCTGCTGCTCCTTCCCTGGTGCCGCCGGAGCAGCACCGGTGCCATCGTCATTCACTGCGGCGAGGGTTTCGCCGTTGTCATCGGCGAAGAAAGCATCGAACTTTTCCTCGCTGTCACGAAAATCTTTCCAGACATTAGGGGAAAACGGGTCCTTGGTGTTATTTCCATTGTTGTTATTGGTGGAGAAGAATTTGGGGATTGTGGTGAATTTAGGGTTGATGGGTGAATTTGAGAGATAGGGTTTTTGGGGAAGAGAGAATAATCGACGGAAATGAATGGGTTTGGGAACTAAACGAGAAAGCATTGTGATATGATTGAGGTTATAGTTATTCGTTCATCACTTTTGAAACGGAATAGAATAGCGACACCAGGTGACGGCGGAGATTTGAGGACGGTGACGGCGGCAGTGCGGTGGCGACGGGAGGCGAGTTGAGTTGAGTTGAGGGAACGAGTTGAGAAGAGTAACGAGGTAAGAGGGTTTATTAGGTTTAGAGAGGAACTGAGGAAAACGTCATCGTTTCACACTTTGTTAATATTAAAAACACAGTATTTATGTTTGTCCAATTTAAAAAGAACACAGATTATTTACAAAGTTAGTCTACTGTTGTATACACAATCATAGATCATCAATCTTTAATTTGAATTATTCTTTTTTTTGTTGAATAGTCAATGATAATAGTGATAATATAGAAAACTTTTACACTATAAATATATAATTTTTTCTCTTGTTATATATATATTACTCCTCCGCAATTTTTTTGTAGGTGAAACATATGATTATGGTAAAATCATATAAATAAATTTATCATTTTAGAATGTAATATATAAGATCATTTTGTGTAATAATGACTTCAACCATGAAGTCGTTTTGAACGAAAACGACTTCAACTTCAGAAATTGACCATAATAAACGATTTTTGTACTATATTGAAATTGTTCTGTATTATACAGACTTCTGTATGCAAGAGATAATAATTGGTAACAAATATAACGACTTAGATTAACACCATTTCCATCCAATAGCTATCCAAACAGTTCGTTCTGATGCAAACTAACTTGCAGTTTGGAAGTTAGTAGCACCCATTTCTTAAACAATGTCTTACTACATTCATTAACACATTCCAACACTTACTTGATATGTTAAATGTACATATTTCAACACAAAATTATTCCTTTTACTTTCTTAAACAATGTTGGTTTCACTTGTTAGCATTCCTGATAATTCATAATCAATTATGATATGTCCCAAGAGTCAGCACACTTGATAAATCTTTCGGACATAAAATGTGAACATAAAAGTTTAAATCCAAACAAATGCCCAATTTCCCTTTCCATTTTTGTCAAAAAATTGGCTATAAAAAATAGACATTATGATGCTACTATTTTTACATTTAAAAGGTTTATTAACTAGACATGTATTTTTTAATTTTTTTAGATTTTACCGTACTACATACTTTTAATATTTTACTTAAATAAAATATATATACTATTAATTAATAAATAAAAATTAGATTTAACAGGCAATGGATCTAAAATCAACTCTCTTCCACATCTAAAATATATATACTTATTTTTGTTTTACATATTTACTATGTTTTGACAGACCCTCTCATATTGTTAATTCATATATTTTATTCTATTAACTTAATATTATAAATTAATATTTTCACAAATGAAGTTCACATAAGCCAAAACTATAAAAAAAGTTATAATGATAAATTTAATTTAAGTAGATAATATAATGTAATTTAAAATTTTAAATATATAAATCAAAAGTGATTATGCACTTTAGAACATGAAAATTATAAAAGCGAAATTATAGTAAAATATGTTGATATTAATGTGATCATTGATAACTCAATTTGGGTTGTTGGCAATGGATCTAAAATCAACTACTGGTTAGGTATTTGGCTAGGAAGTCCTCTAGCTCCGACTATAAACATTCCTCATCATCTTCACTCCTCCTTGACTATCAAGGTAGCATATTTCATCAATGATCAACAGTGGACAATCCCTTCCTGGATGGCTACTTTGTATCCTACTATCCTGAAGTCAATTATCAAAATTAATGTTTCCAATAATAATCAGAATGATCATGTAGTTTGGATACATTCTACTGATGGTGGTCTTAGTATGAAGGATGCCTACAACTTCTTCAAGCCTGGTGCTAATAATATTAACTGGTGCAAGTCCATTTGGTTCATCTCTATTCCTCCCTCTAAATCTTTTATAATTTGGAGGTTATATAATAACAAAATGCCCACTAATGTCAATTTTCAAAAAAGAGGCATGCATCTGACATCTGCTTGCTCTATTTGTCATGCTGCAGAGGAGTCATCCAATCACATATTCTTCAACTACCACTATTGAAAGTGGTAGTTAGTGCAAACATCATCAATACAATCTCAACCATATGGCACTATAGAAACCAGAGAAGGTTTGAAGATACCACCATCAGGTTCATGCAAGCTTGTGACAAGATAAATAGGGAAACTGCTCTCAGTGGAAACCATTCTAGATTGGGTGCAAAGCCTTCTCTTTTTGAGTTTGGCATAATTAGAAGATTCCAAGTCAACCTCACTACAACCTTGCTCCTGTTATAGCTGAAGTTAGGTGGCTTCCCCCCCCCCCTAGGGTGGATCAAAGTTATCTGAGATGGTGCTGCTCATGGCTTTCTTGGTCATGCAGGAGGTGGTGGTATTTTTAAAGACAACAAGGGGGACATGCTGGAGTGTTTTGCTACTTATCTTAACATCCAAGACTCTATATATGCTGAGTTATTCACCGCCATCATGGCCATTCAGATAGCTAACTCGAAGGGCTGGAGGACCATTTGGTTGGAATGTGATTATAGTTTAGTGGTTGAAATTGTCAAGGGTAATATAATTAAGTCAAAGTTAATTGTTGCTTTTCCATGTCACTTATATACTGTTGAATACAATGCAGTAATGAAAATAGACAAAGGTTGAATAAGATGAAGCAATTTGAAGTAAATAACTTTGTTGCATTAATGGCTTAAATTTACAAATCCTTCCAACAAAGTCTTATGAAAGCATGAAATGTGTGAAAAGTAACCCCACATATACTCATCTTAGAAAATATATATAAAAAAGACAAAATAAATATGGGGAGGAACCTGAAACATAATATGTGCTCTTAGTTAACATTTTGATACTTGGGTTGCTTAGTAGGGGAAAACAAACCAAAATGTTTTTCTGTTTCAGCAGGTCCTTTCTGATTTTCATCAAACATGGCAAACAAATAAGTTTCTAATGGCTTACTAGGCCTTTTTGGAGTCCCACTTTGCACATGTTTGATCAAATTGGTATAATACTTATTTGCATTATCAATTGTTGCAGCATCACCACCTTCTGATGGCCAACCACTCTCTGATATAACTACTTCCAAATTAGGAGCACCAGCTTTCTCTAGAGCTGCATAAACAGCATCTAATGATGCATCAAATAGATTTTGGTACTGATATTGACCATCAGTTACCACAGTACCAGGTGAGGTAAATAATGCATAGTCAAGGCTTATGTCTTTGGTGTTACCTATGTAGGTAAAATAAGTGTACAAATTCACAAGAAGTGATGCATTATTAGTCACAAGAAAACTTAGAATAGGGTTTACATATTCAGATGCAGCTGGACTAAATTGTCCTGCTGATGGAGGGTATGAACTAGCCAACAATCCCAATTGTATAGCTGTTGAGACTTTAATTTGAGTTTGGAGATTGGCTGATGCAAGTGCATTATATATATTCTGCATTGCTGGTGCAATAAATTTTGCTGCTGCATCACCAGGCATTATTTCATTGCCAACAACAATGTATAGAAATTTGACATCTTTAGCATAGGTTATTATATTGGTTTGGACCCATTGAGTAGCTGCAGTAGCATCTGTAGCAAGGGATTGAATGATCTCATTAGGGACACCAACAGAAAGTTGTATGGTTGATCCTTTCAATGCTTCAATTGTTGGTATATTAGGGTTATATATTCTCATTCTCCCAATGCCATTTTCTTTGTAAAGATCTATTACTTCTTGTACAACAGGTAAGTTATCAGCTACTTGTCCATAACACACTCCTATGGGTTGTTCAGCTGCATGACATGCAAATCAAAATTAAGAATTTTAGGGTTAAAAGAATATATATACTTTCCTAGTTTGAATAAACAAACATATTATGTACCTAAGTAAATTTCACCTTGTTTATATGAACATATCATAGTGTATATCATCCAACATATTATATACTTATATAGAAAGTGAAAATATTGATAAAAGTAATGGAAGGTGAAACAAAAAGTTTACCTGTTGCATTCAAAATACCAAGTACAGGAAGCATTTCTAGACCACAAAGTAGAACAAAAAGCATTAGCATGAAAGCCATATTATTAGCTAATGATTGAAGAGAGAAGATGTGAAGGTTTAGTTGAGAGGATGTTGGTTTTCCTTCAACAACTCATACTGCTTAAATAGTGAGCAATTAGAGAGGGTGTGCTCTATTATCTGATGAGTATCTTTTTCATTAATGGAGAAGTAAATAATTGTTTTTACATATATTTTACAATGACAAAAATGTGATTTCATAATAAGTAAACGTGTAATTATATAAGGGATATACTTACTCTAAGATTAAGTTTTTTAAACTTACTACTCAATCTAGTTATCAATTCTAGAAAAATATAATCGATTAAATTAGCGAGTATATTTAAACCGTTAAATGTTCATAGAATTGATGGTCAAGGTAAAGAGTAAATTTAAAAAACCGACTCTTAGATGAGTAAGTGAATTCTCACTCATTATCTTTTATGTATTATTGTATATTACTTATCTCTTCATTAATAAAAAAGATTTTTGTTCCTTTTACCCATGGTCATGTGCACAAACATTAGCTAAAGTTGATTAAGTAACGATATCAATCATTAAATATTAGATCAAGAGATATCATAGATTCTAGATCTACTGATAAAATTGCTCCAAAACAATTAAGTAATGATATCAATCATTAAATACTATCTATTGAATATATTTAAACGTGATAAAGTAATCAATGATATATACCGTATATATTTCAAAATATAATATAGGTTGGGTAAAAGAATCACATAAATATTATGTACCAAAAAAGAATCACATAAATATTAAGATTTAGACTATAAATATTAATTAAAATTTAAAATTTCCCAGGTGATAAAAAAGTAGTATAAAATCCAAAATAAAGTAAAATGATATTTTTACTATTTATACACTTTAATGTTGATGTAAAGTTTAAAATAAGCAAAATTATAATGCTTATAATTACTCAGGGTTTAAAATATAAGCATGACAGTGTAATTTTCTAATAGGATTTTTTAAGGAAGAATAGTGAAATTTTTGTTTTAAAATGTTAAACTTAATTTTTAACTGTCAATTTACTTGTTCTATATTTCTTAAACGATGTCTTAAGGCACTGATAACACATTCCAACACTTACTTGGTATGTTAAATGTACAGTATTTCAACACAAAACTATTCCTTTTACTTTCTTAAACAATGTCACTTTCACTTGTTAGATAATTCATAATCAATTATGATGTGTCCCAAGAGTCAAGACACTATAAATCTGTGGGACATAAAATGTGAACATAAAATTTTAAATCCAAACAAATGCCCAATTTCCCTTCATTATTTTGTCAAAAATTTGGCTATAAAAAATAAACAATTATGATGCTACTTATTTTACATTTAAAAGGTCTATTAACTAGACATATATTTTTTAATTTTTTTAGCTTTTACCGTACTATATACTTTTAATATTTACTTAAATAAAATATATATAATATTAATAAATGAAAATCAGAGTTAAAATGGCATAAATTAGCTTATTTTTATTTTACATTTGCTATCATTTTTACAGGCACTCTAATATTTGTCCATTCATATTTTTTCTTCAATTAATTTAATATTATAAATTAATATTTTCACAAATGAAGTTCATATAGGCTAAAACTAAAAAAAAAATTATTTCATTCATTATGAGTGATACTGATAAATTTAATTTAAGTAGATAATGTAATGTAAGTTAAAATTTTAAAAAATCAAACGTGATTCAGAACCTAATGTTATTGATGTAAGTGTTTTTCTTTTAAGAATTTTGAAATCTAAAAACTACCAAACAGATGTTTAAACTTGTGTTGCCATTAAGAAGAAAAAGCTGTCCCACAGTGGTGGAAGTTATTTATACACTGCTATTATATTATTTATCATTCATATTTAATTATTATTGACTATTAAAAAATAAAATAAATGATAAATAATATAATTATTGTATATAAATCTTTGCACCCGATACTGTATACATATTTCAGTCTTCATAATTAAGTTGTAGATAAGAATTTATTGGAAGCTTGCATCAAGTGCATAGTTGTAGTACATAAGAGTAACACCATGGGAACCAAGCATAGGTACCCTTATTCTAATTTATAAGTGTTACACATGAACATATATAAGCAGTTTCAATTGAAATTGAGTTGGTACTTAGGTGTTTTATCAGGTCTAAAAACACCAAAATGTTTCTCAGTTTCATCACCAATCTTGAGATTTTCATCAAACATAGCAAACAGATAAGTCTCTATGGGTCCATTAGGTCTCTTTGGAGTTCCACCTTTAACATGATCAATCAAATTCTTATAGTATGTTCCTGCATTTTCAATACTTGTTGCAACTCCACCTTCAGATGGCCACCCACTCTCAGATACAACTACATTAACATTGGACCCTCCAGCTTTTTCAAGAGCAGCATATAATGCATCCAATATTGCATCAAAGAGGTTTTGGTACCCAACCTCATTGGTTCCTTGTTGAGTAAACAAAGCATAGTTAAGAGTAATGCTTTGTTGATTATCCTTATATGAGAAATAAGGGTATATATTTGCAAGAAGTGGTGCTCCATTACTCACTAGGAAATTCACTATAGGCTTTATAAATGAACTTGCACTATCACTGAAAACACCATCATTTGGTGGGTAAGAGTTGGCTACTAGGCTTGTTTTTATTGCATGAGAGACTTTGATTTGTCCTTGCAAATTGGCTGAAGAAATTGCATTTTGAATGTTTTGAATTGCTGGAAGAACATATTGTGCTTTAGGGTCATTTGGTTCAACTTCATTACCAACAGCTATGTACTTAAATTTGACATCTTGTGAGTATGCTTTGACATATTTATTGACCCAATCAGTGGCAGCACCAGCATCATTAAGGGCTTGAAGGTTGTCATTAGAGACACCAAGAATCACCTCTATATTTGAACCTTTAAGGGCTTGAAGGATACCTTCATCTGGATAGTATATACGTATTTTTCCAATTCCATTTGATTTGTATAAATTCACTGCATCTTGTGCATTTGGTAGATTGTCTCCATTATTTCCATAACACACACCTACTGATTGTGCACCTGCATCACACACATATATATATTGATCCAAAAGTTAATTCAGAGAGCATGCATGCACAGAGAGAAAATTAAAAATTACTATAAGATTGAGAAAGCAAACTTGTTAGTAGTTATTGTACAATAATATGGTGACATTAAGGCAACAAGAATTACTATAAGCAACGTGAGACTTACTTTCCAACATGCCCTCTTCACATAAGTTTGCTAGACTAGGCGAAGGGTTACTTTTGATCTATAACTAAATGACATCTTTTAACCCATGACAATGAGAGGAATAGCCCAACAAGTATTTAAACCATTCCCAAGACAATGAAGTAGGCGATGTGTGACTTACTTTCCAACGGTATTATTGTGATTTGAAAAAGTAAACTTGTTACAAGAAGTTTGTACAACCACTTTTTTGGAGAAAAAAGAAAGTAGGATTCCACACTTTTTTTCTTTATCCTTCATAGTTAAAAAGATGTTGAAGCTTGTTATACAAAATTACTTACAAAAAAAAAAAGCATTTTTATTTCAGAAGATAATAAATAATAAATAGTAACATACCCGTAGCAGCCAACAATAATATTCCAACAAGAAGCAACATGATGGTAGACATGGTAGAATTGCTTCTTGAGAGTAAACTAAAATATAAAGTATCTCTTATAACTCTAAAGTTGTGAAGTGATATATTATATGGTGCTGAATTAGAAACTTATATATAGTGTAATAGACATTAAATGATAAGCTAAGTTAGCAGCCATAGACTTGTTTGGCCCCGTCAATCACTCTATATTTATGACCACCTTTGAAATTTCTACACATTATTGGTTGCATGTTTCGTTTACAATTCAAAACCCAAAAGATACGTTAACATTACACATACACATGCTTGTGTCTCAGAATATGATCAGGCCTGTGACTTTTTAAGTCAATAGGATAAAACCTAATAGAATAGTATATAGGCTGCTAAGATTTTAAGACTATACAATGTTTGTTATAATATTTTTATGAAATTTATGTAAATCTATAATATCAATTAATATTCATTTACAATACCTGCCAAATCAAATATAAACTATAATTCTCAAATCATACACAAATATTGTTCAACCATGAAAATGAAAGTATCACAAGTCTCATATTAGTTAGCATAACAAACTTAATTATTAGTTTATATTGTATTATCCTTACGTATTTAAGTTCTAATAGGTACAAATAAGCTTATGAGTGGTTAAAAAGTCCCCATTGTTGAATGCACTGCACCAAGAATACATTCATAAAATGTGCTCATTTTTGGGATTGAAATGAAATTATTCAGAAATATAATTATTATCATATGAAAGGGATGATTAGAGAATGTATTTAGGGTTGCAACGGGAAAGTTAATGAATGAATATTTTGCATATCAAAGTTTTACTAGGTCTAATTAATCTTACCTTAGTTTAATCACCATTTTAATGTATAAGATGTAATATATAAGCTTATAATATAATTATCGCATGCATCAAGCAACATATAAAATACTGTATTAGAGTATACTTGTCAAATGGACCCTTTAAAAACTCATCAAATCAAATATTGATATCTAATTGAAATATATATGTGCCGTGTAGAAAGAGGTTCTTATATAGCCACAAAACAACATTAAATGAGAAAATGTTAAAACGTCACTGATCTGGTAGAATTTTCCGAGTTGAATAAGATTCAGGACTATTGAACCTGAAGTGTGTATCACTCCGTAGAATTTTCCAACTTCATTTGTATTGCTACCTATGTACTAAGTTGCATAACTTTGTAGCATCCACGTGTTCATGTCTTTCTCCCCATAACTTTGTACAATCTTATGTTCATGCATAACTTCATTTTCTTTTCTCTCTCTTCAGAGTTTCCTTTAGACATGCTTTTGTTGATATTCTGACATGCATGAATAAATTATGATATAGAAACTAGGTTTTTCTGCTATGATAATAAGTGCCCTTTTTTTGTAAAATGTGATTATTATAGTTATATGTATCATAAAATTATAAATGTCTCTTTTTACCTGGAATGCAATCTTAATCCTAAGTAAGCAAAGGAATACACCCTCGTTATACTTCTAAGAAAATAATGAATCTTTTCTTTATATTTATTTTCTTTGTTAGCTTAATTAGTATGAGAAAAGAATATATCAATTCTTATTAATTTTTCAAAAAAGTAATCAAAATAAAACAAATAAATAGTAAATGATGTATTAATTGTTTATAAATATTATAATGAATTATTATTAGAATAATATTTAATTAGTAGTAACCCATGTAGTGAATATCAACGGATGTTGGTTCAAGTGGTACATGTTTGATTCTCTTTAAGTAACTTATGGATGAAAAGACTTCCCCATATACATATGGTCCAACTCGGGCATGATTGCCTCCAGTGCGAGATACGAGAAACAAAAAAAACACATGTATTGAATTTGTTTGTTTATATTGTAGTGGTGTGGAAGTTGCCAAGTATCCAAGGAAAGATGATAAGTTAGTTGATAATTGGTTTTGTTATTTTCACTATTCTCTACTCACTTCCCTTCCTTTCTCAATGTCTTTGAATTTCAAATGGTCACCATTCATTTTCAAACCCCGCGCCACCGCCACCGCCACCGCCCCCTCCACTGTTGAGCTTCCGGAGAAGACCCGTAACTCAAGAGTCTTGGTCCTCGGCGGAACTGGTCGTGTCGGAGGTTCCACAGCCACCGCCCTCTCCAATCTCTGCCCTCACCTTGGAATCGTCGTCGCCGGACGAAACAGGTAACTCACTTTCACTGTTAATTTTGTTGAAGATATTTGATTATATGATAAGTATTTCAATTCCTATTGTTGTGGTTGTGGCAGAGAGAAAGGTGAAGCTTTGGTTGCTCAACTTGGCGCCAATTCTTCTTTTGCTCAGCTTGACATTAACGATGCTTTTTCACTTCAAAATGCTTTGCAAGGTATATTTCATTTCTTTTCACTACATTACATCACCAATCAATCATTTATTGTTGTGTTATTCAGTTAATTTTATGTCTAATAAACAGTGTCTTGTAATGTATGCCATAGCTTGCTTTTGGCGCGAGTCTATAATATGAAAAAAACTATTGTTTTATACTTTTTAAGGCTTGTTCGGGTGACTAGGATAGGATATGATAGAGAGCGGTGTAAAAACCGGTTCGTGCTGGCCGGTTCAACCGGTGAATTGGTCCCAATAACGCTACGGTACAATAGTTATACCGGTTAGTTTTTATTTAAAATTAATTTTTTAATGAAAATAAATAAAATTATTGGTTGTTATTGATTTTTCAACATTAATGATAATATTATATATATATATAATTTTGCCGGTATACAGTTTCATTAGTGAACCACCGGTTGAACCGATATACTATTATACCAGTACCCTAGCCGGTTTGACGACCGGTACCATATTAATAACACTGATAGAGAGCGTAATAAGATATGAGCTATAAGTTCTTATCTTGTATAGTGTTTGGTGCCACCAAATAACAATGGCATTGATGTTGTGAAGAGAGTGATGCTCTGGTGTGAAGATAAGAGGGGAAACTGCACTATTAATAGAACGAGGCATAAATTTACCAAATGCTACGACAATGCTTAACATTGTTGCTTAAACACTCTGTAGATGTGGATCTTGTAGTTCATGCAGCTGGGCCTTTCCAACAGTCTGAAAACTGTAGTGTGCTTGAAGCTGCCATAAATACTAAGGTATTCTACCACCCTAAACCATTCATCTTTTTCATTCTGAATAGCTACTTTCTTATGTCCACCATCCATGTATCTTTCTTTCTTACCTTTACACGTACACTCGTATTTTAACTACGTTTTTTTAACAGACTGCATATGTTGATGTTTGTGATGACACAAGCTATTCACTCCGTGCAAAATCCTTTATGAATAGGGCATTGGCTGCAAAAGTTCCCGCTATAACAACTGCAGGGATATATCCTGGAGTCAGCAATGGTGCTTACCTATTTTACGCTTTCTTCTGTGTGATACCACAATCATTTTCTACCATAATCTAAGGATTTACACAACTGCATTGCTAATTTCCAATGTAAATCAACTGTTACTATGTACACATTAGGCGTACTATTGTAATGGTTTTTGTAGTATGAAGTTAGGGAAGATAGTGATTCATGTTGAGTGAAAATCTTTTTGCGTCTGTTGTATCTTGAATGCTAACTCTTCCTACAATTTTGTCATAGTCATGGCAGCGGAGCTGGTGCGTGCTGCAGAAAGTGAAAGCGAAGACAAGCCAGAGAGGCTGAGGTGATGATGATTCCTCTTATTTAATTTGGAAACTTATTATTCTTTTTTAAAAGCCAAGTTATTGAGTTTGATATTTAATTACTTGTTTCACCATCTGGATATAACATCATCTGTTGAATTCCTTGATATGATATGCTTAGACAAGTAGATTCTTGAGAACTTAACTTAGGTTGAGTTTCATGTTAAATTATTTCTAGTCAAGTCTATCTTCATGAATCTACATTGTGGTAAGTACAGAATGAACTTTTTATTTATTAATCTAACACAAAAGTCTCTCTTTTTTCCTCTCACACTCCCTTGAGACAAAATAAGCTTAGCAAAAGAAAAAAATGAATGAAAATCAGAAGTCCAAAAAATGACAGTGGAATAAATTTCATCCGGGGTACAAATATCTAGTTTATTTTTTTGACTTTCATGTTGATTTAGCAACTTACAAGCAGCTATGGTCACCTCAGGTTCTACTACTACACAGCTGGAACCGGTGGAGCTGGTCCAACTATATTAGCTACAAGCTTCTTACTATTGGGAGAGGAAGTAGTTGCATATATCAAAGGTTGTTGTCTAGAGAGTTTCTACAAATTATTTTATTTTATTTAGATTAAATCACCATTTTGTTTGTAGGATTGAATGATGATGCTGGAATCTTCAACTAGGAGAAAAGGTCAAACTGAAGCCATATAGTGGAATGCTCAACATTGACTTTGGAAAAGGGATTGGAAAAAGAGATGTTTATCTATTGTAAGTTCTCTGATATATAGATTTTACTACCCTCAGTCATATATGATACAAAAGATGGTCTACTAAAATTGGTTTAATTATCCATTTACCCCTATATACATCTTTAGAAATTTGGATTCCACTTTAATGCATGGTTTTCAGGAATTTACCAGAGGTTAGAAGTGCTCATGAGATTTTAGGAGTGCCAACTGTAAGTGCTCGATTTGGAACAGCACCATTTATCTGGAATTGGGGAATGGAAGCTATGACAAAACTTTTTCCTCCGGTATGCCCTTGAATCACTTAGGTTAGTTTGTTTGCAAATAAGCAAAACTGTTTTAAATATGCATGGAGGTATTCTCTAATAGATTCAACTACATCCAGAAATTGGCACATGCTCACAAGAAAGGACACTCACATGTGTTTTTGCAAGTATGCATGTATGAACAAGTGCGGAAATAAAAGTAGACTACATTCCTAGAATATAGAAACACATAATAATTTCATAACAAGCTAACCACATATTTTAACATCATGAAATAACCAAACACTCCCGGGGAATATCCAATAGATCCATATTTCTTTAGACATGTAAAAGTTGATCAAGCTACAATTTATGCTTTCAGCATACAAGTACAATCTCGTTTCAGAAAACATAAGCTATTTTCTTCTAGTTTCTTGTTAATAGGAATTGAGAAGCACTTTTTTCAGCATCAATGTCTCTTACCATAATCCCAGAATTTCATAATTTGAACAATGTGAATATACAAGAACATGGTACCAAGCTGTTGAGGTATAAAAATAAAATAAGGAAAACGAATGTTAATGGGAAACAACTTACCTACACATGAAAAGGACAAAAAAGTGTATTTGTTCATTATTATGCCAATGATCTGTGTAAACATGCAGGAATTTCTGAGAGACAGAAGTAAGGTTGGAAGGTTGGTTGAGTTGTTTGATCCTGTTGTTCGAGCAGTTGATGGGATTTCCGGAGAACGTGTATCAATGAGGGTGAGGCGAATAAAAAGGATAAAACTGATACTTGTTAAACCATCAATTCCCTTTTTCAATTAAATAGAATTGTCATTATGTTGTTTAATAAAGTACACAAATAAACTAATAAAATGGACATTTATATCATCCCCTTCTTATCTATTGAGCAGGTTGATTTGGAGTGTTCAAGTGGCCGCAACACCATTGGCATATTCAGTCATAGGAGACTTTCTGTGTAAGCTTTTTCTAATGGTTGAAGTTTTATGTGAGTTTTAATTATATAGTTAAACAAGTTTTTTGGTGCATGAGTAGTAAATGTAAAAAACCTACTATTTTTGGTATTATGTAAATAATTCTAAGGGATAATTATTTTTAAAATATTTCACAATACATTTTCTTTTCATATTTTCGTTCAATGTTTCAAATTGAAATATACACTCTTGTACTTATAAATTTTGTATAACATGATACCTATGCTGAAACTTCTAATACTGGATTGTATTTAATAATTAATTAATGAAAACCCTTGTACTGTTTAACATATTTAATTTATTTCTGAGAAAAATTAAACAATGATTTCATGGATTCAATTTGGATGCTTAATTTCTTAAATTTTGATATATTGGTCTTCACTTGGATAATTTGTTCAAATGAATAAATGTTACTAATACTGCTTTCTTTAGATCTTCATGTAATAAAAGATCTAAGAATTTGGCCTCAGGCCAGTACATAGGGTTCTATATTAGTTATTATGATTATGATGAATGTAGCATGCAACATTTTTCAGATCGGTAGGAATTTCAACAGCTGCATTTGCACTTGCAATTCTTGAAGGAAGTACTCAGCCCGGAGTGTGGTTTCCCGAAGAGGTATGCGTGTAATATTCTTTTTTTTCTTCCTTTTGGATACAGTTCAAAGGAGTAAGATTGAACAGTTCGACAAACAAGTTTTTTCTTGTGCTATAACTACTTTATTGAATTCTACATGCAGCCTCAAGGACTTGCGATCGAAGCAAGAGAAGTTCTTCTCAAGCGTGCTAGTCAAGGAACTTTTAATTTTGCAATGAACAAGTAAACTTTCTAACCTTAGTGTTGCTGTTCTTTACTACTGGTGACTTCCTTTGGTTTGCTTAATTAATCTGTTACATTTGCTTCTTTTCATCTTCTTTCTTGAAAACAAACAGGCCACCATGGATGGTTGAAACGAATCCGAAGGAGTTCGGATTAGGAATATATGTATGAGTCTTCCCACATCAAAGCATAAATGAAATTGTTACAATTTTTGTTTTGTATTGAGGGTAAATGTATAGTTCATGAGAGTGATATACTCTGAAGAGTTTAACACACTATCTGAATGATATCTTTGAACTTGCTAAAGGAAAATGATCTATACAGTTTATTTTGCTATTAATGATTAGGATTTAGTGTTTCATATGCTACTTATAAAATTTCTGTTTTTCTTTAAGAAAGCAACCCAAACTTGAAAATATGTTAAATTACTTAAAGAACATACAAATATGTTTACTATCACTGGGAGAGCTTTATCTGATCGTTAAAACACCAAACTTGCAAGTTGGTGTCGATTGCCATACTAAAAGAATATCGGACATTCTGTTAACCTCATTTGTTTTTGTTCATTTCTCACCAGAAACATGTTTTTGGAAGCCATTCTATAAAAAAATCACCCTACCCTAAAAGGGATAAAGTAAGAAGATAAAATAGAGACTAAGTTTTCATATTTTATTGATTCTCTAATGGATGAACAAGATACTATTTAAAGAGAAAAAAGAAATCTCGAGATGATGATAATCATATAATTGTCATCATCTTACAATAGAGGAACATTCTAAAAATACTAATATTGTATCAATTATTTGGTTAAATCTAAATAATCAACTATTACATCGTATTCATTTTTTAATGAATCTCATAACAAACACACAATAGTCAGAAATGAAAAATGGGATTGTGTTAGAATCACTCAAAGAAAACATTTACAATATTTTTAGGACATCATAAAGTAGTATAAATGGCGTAACATTTAATATCCCCAATGTACATCACTATCCTGTGCCATAATGTATATTACTATCATGTCCCATACTGTTGCTACAACAAATATAATCCCAATATGAACCAGCCTCAATGTATTTACTAAAAAACGTTGGGTTACTTTCAACTCAAGTTAATCAGATATTTTTATGTGACTTGATGTTTACAATCTTTGCAGTGGTATTACAATTTAATTTCGTCTATACATCTAAATAACGACTTTATGACAAGTGTTATAAATTTAACATATCTCAAAAAACCATAGCTCAATCACTTGGTTATAAATACCAAGTCCTTGCTTAAGAGAAATGATCATAGAATGCAATCATGTTCTCTATCTCCACAAGAGAAAGTTATATCCCCAAAGTAACTCTAAGCATTGACCTGCCTAGTTTCAACAACTATGCTGTTATCAATCACAGATTTTTGTACCTCTTGGCTCTCTTCTAACTCAAAAGATTGAAGCCGCATAGCAGCAGAATAAATGCAGCACTGAACTTACCGAAATGCAGAAATTTGGCAGGTCAAATGAATCAGATAAAAAACATGGCCTAACTGGGCCTTCATTCAATGAGACAAATTGCACTCAGATACTAACAGATTAACATTCTGCACAGTTTTTCTCATTTCCAACTTGATCGGCCAGGCTCTGAACCTCGAGAAGATGTATTACCATATGATCTCCAAACCTCTCTCCATTGTCTCCTGCTACTTTGTTCAAATGGGCCAGACTGGGTATCCACATTATTTCTAGCCATTGGTCCATGACGTCTCTTTTGGGAATTCCTCATTTCTTCTTCTGCATCATACTGTGCCCGCTGCATAAATGGAGTAGTGACCAAATGAATACGCAAGATATACTCAAAGCTTTGATTTAGAACAAATGACTGATTAAACGATGAACTAATGCCCAGTTTCCTATCAGTTCAGAGAAAAAAACAGTAAAAGTTGGTTTCCATCTTAGCTAAGCAATTTTTTAATTCCTATGTGCTAGATATAAGCAACCGCACGAAGGTCACTGCAGCTGCTACTTACCTTAATTTCAAGAAATATGATTCTCATATAACATGATCTCAAGAATAACAAATCCTTGTCCGACCATGTGGGATTTGCTACATGAATCAATAGATGCATTGAGCTCCAAAAACCAACCAAAAAAAATTGTCCAGTGCACAAGGCTCAAACCTAGTAGGGTTTGGAGTGGGTAGATGTATGCAAAATTAGTTAAAACCAATAATTCACTTAAAACATTTAGAGCAAGATTCTCATCAAAAATTGTTATTTGAAAGGGAACCGATAAATGGTATGAACTGTTTTTCGTAAAATGGTGCACGAATGAGAAAGCATGAGAACAATGCATATGTTTTACAAGTTATCGTTTTAATATCCATGTTCACATTGCATGTATGAAATTTGTTTCATACCATATAGCTTCTCAACTTGAAATAAACAAAATACCTTGGCAGGGTCTGACAGGACAGCATATGCCTCCCCGATTATTTTGAAAAGCCTATCAGCATCTTTATGTACTTCTTCAGCAATAATCTTCCATATATGATCATCCCCATTATCACTTCTTGTCAAAGATGGTCCAGCCTAAAGAATAAAATAAAATGTTAAGACTTAAGAGTGATTAGTATACGAGAATCAAACCAAATGGCAAATCAAACAACCTTGTCCGGATGATGTCTAAGTGCAGCTTTGCGATAGGCCTTCTTGATTTCAGACGTTGAAACATATGGTTCAACTCCCCTACAATCACAATGTCAATAAGCATACTGCCTAGATGAAGGATATTATTTCCCTAAATTAGCAACAGATAGTTCTTCTTTCTTCCTCTGACTTGAAACATGACATGCACACAGAATGATGATAGTTACAAAATGGCACAAACATCAAAATAAATCTTTAGGAGTCCATGATTTTCCTGGGCACCAGTTACCTTGATAACTTATGAAACATTTATTGATTGCTTATTTGCATAACGTTTCAGAATCCACCTATTATAGCAAGTAATCAATAAATGTTTGACAACTCAACAAGGTACTGGAGTGCGGGAAAAAAATGGTACTGGAATAGATGATAAGTTATTATTAATAAAATGTTAGTTACTAGTAAAGAGCTTACAGAATGAGGTACATATCAAGAGGGATCTCCTTTCTGGCTTCCTCCTCTATTTCAGAAAGCCGAACACGATTTTGTTTCAAATCATTAGTATAATTAATTAATCTATCAGACATCCCAAGCTGGTTGCCATTATCCTCCTCCTCCTTACTGAGAAGAGAGACAAGTCTCCTAAGATCGCTGGCTGCTTGGTCATAATATCTGATCATCTCATATAGAGTTGCACGTCTAGAAAGCGCCTGCAAGAGAATGAAAACATTTTTTGTCATATGAGAAAATGTACAATTCAAATCCTAAATAAAACAATTCATTTAGTAGCATGTAAAATTAATATATTTGAAAATGCAAAAAACTAATACAGACAAAATGGGAAGGAAGAATAGGAGAAACTTGAATTTATAGAAAAACATCAAAATTTGCAGGATCTGCTACCAATGAGTATGGCTGACTAATGCCCACCAAACAGGCTTCAAATTATCTCTAGTTTCTATATGACTTGAACAAAATAGTATTTTTGTATACAACTGGTTTAAACAATTCTTTCTGTCAAGAAGTTTAGAAAGACATTTTTGCACCAAAACAAAATTGTATCAGTCAAAAATCCTACAAGAGCTATATCAAGTATCAACATGAAATCATTTTAGCAGGCCATTATTCTAGTAAACTGATATGTACCAGAAGCAAAAAATACAGAAAAGCATGGTTCTTTGAGTGACCTCTCTTATCCCATACTTTTACTCAGCTTCCCCTACTTTTCCCTCTACATTCACATAATTAAATTTATCCCTCTGGTAACAGAATGCTCTCCGTGCTCCCATTTCTCTGTTGCAGATATTCAGGCAGTTACAAGCAAAGCCCATCTGCCTATGATTCTCTACCAGCTCAATCTTGCTCAAATTGGGCCATGATCCCGCTAACTTTTCCTTTTTTCTAATACAAAATTTAGTAGTGGGAGGATATTTGTCATAAACCAAAGAAAAACAACAATCAAAGCCTTTTTCCCATTATCTGGTAGTGCAGCAGCATAATTTTATATCTTTCTCTTCCCTTTATTAGAGAAGAATCCAGATGGATTAGAAGAGTCTATAACAAAGCCCAAATAGATAGATTAGAAAAGCCAAGAAGGATCTAGACTGATTTAGAAGAGAGATTTATTAGTTATTATTGTTAGTAGTTAGTTACTTGTGTAATAGTTAATTAGTTACTATAAATAGATCTCTCTCTTACCCTTGTAACTAACTCTTACTTTTAGTTAGTATTTCTAAGCTATAAAAGGGTATAAAATAATAGCTATAACAGGGATATCAGATTTTCAATAATTCTACAAGTTTTCTGCTAGTTGTTAACGTGAATTAAGCTCTACACTAGCTGTATACCATGTCTTGATTAGTTCACATACTCCTGCTCTCCCTATTTACCTTTTGTTCTCCAAATTGACTCCAGGGATTTTATCCTAAGCCAAGTTCTCTTCAAGTGAATAAATTATAACAAAATTAATAATAATAATAATAAAATAAATAGTTTTAGTTGAAGAGAGAAACCTTCAAATAATTTCCATCAAGAGCTATAGCCAGACAACAATCTGCAATAGCATCAGTTATTTGACCCAAAGCTTTATATGCAGCAGCACGATTACAATAACAGACAGCTGCAAATGGACGCGACTCCACGTTACATGATAAAGCAGATGTGTAATGTTCAACAGCTTCTGCATGTCTTCCTGCCTGAAATGCTTCATTCCCTGCAGTCTACATTTCAATACATTTACATCAATCATATACAAAATCAATTTTCATGTTGCAGGAAAAGGAGAGAATGAATAAAATCTTACAATACGACATCCATGCAGCATATATATTATTTTGTCTGTCAATTGATGACAGAAATGTTGCACTATTGAAGAGTAGAGAAGCATAAAAAAAAGGACAACTTTGCACAAGGCTCCCACCTAGTAGGGTCTGGGGACGTTAAATATACGCAATCTTACTCTCACAAGCAAAGAGGAGAGAAGCATAAAGAAGTCAAATTATAAGTTAAATGAAACTAGAGCAATAATATTGTGTTAGAGTGTGCAATGTGTACGGGAATGGGCTTGCACAAGTTGTACTACACTTGTACTAATCCTCGCTTAATTCACATAAATACACACACATGGAGCCTGACAAAACAATCAGAAGTTGGTAAATCCCATTCTATAGTTCACAACAATTTTCTCCCTCTCTATTTCTTTAAACAAATTCAAGCACCATTAATCAAATGGACAATAATATAAATAATGAATAATCATAAAAAAGATAGCATGAAACACATTATAAGCTAACCTTATGACTTAAGAGCTCACGTACAGTGCCAGCTAGTGGTATGAGTGATTCCAAAACCTTGCTTCCATTCCTGCAGGTAGAGTATCAAAGCTGAAGATGAAAAATACCATAATCGCTGTCAAACATATTCATTTTTTCTTTTCCTTTTTTCTGTCTTCCCTTGAGAAGGAGGCGGATGAGGCTGAATGAGTCAGATCAATAATACTTACTTGTTTATCAAAGACACCTTTTCCTCTTGTTGCTCAACAAAAGAAAGACCTTCTTCAAGCTTTCCTAGGTAAAAGTAGGCTTTTAGCATCATTGAGCACCGCCATAGTCTGAAGTGGAAGCTTTTTGAGAATTGTGAATTATCAGGATCAGTGACTTGGCTGCCAGCACTGACTGGATAAGAATTCTTCTCAGCAGAACCAAGGGTCTCGCTACACATCTGAGTCAACTCCTCATATCTACGCAGCTGATATTTGAAGCAAATGTTAACCAACACAAACTCAATTGATAAAATAACTTTATGCTGACTTTTGACATAATATTGGCTTTGAAAATTCTAGCATATTATACGAAAGACACACTGACCATTAAAAGAACCTCTGCTTTCATTTCAAGCAATTTTTCAGAGTATGAACTTATCATCAATGCCTCACTAATATGTTCCAGTGCCCTCTCTGCGTCAGAGGATGTTCTTCTTCGCAAAATCTCAGCAGAATGGTTGATGAAATCTAATACTTTCTGCCATCCATCACAAACTCTAATCAGTTCATGAAGAGGGGGACGGACCTTCACAGCATGTCGAGTTCAAAAATTGATATGATAGAGAATGAAGAAGGATATGCAAAATTAGCACATACAAGTATACAACAGCTAATAGGATGTGATTGATAGCACAAAATCACGACATAATTTCTGTCATTTATTAAACAAAATTATAAAGCAGAGGGTTCCACATTATACTAAGTTATCTATTAAAAAGTAATTATGAATAACCAAACCTGTGCCTTTTGTAAGCCATCGGAGGCCTCCACAGCAATTTTCCGATCTACACAAGCATCAATTCCTGATTGCAAGCACCTTTTAAAATATTGTGATGCACCTTCGACTTCCCCCAGAGCAAGGTAGCAACTTAAACAAGAGTGAACACAAAAGGACTTCAGGGATACAATAATCAATCTCTATTTAAAACTATGCATGTTGACACATACAATGTAATGCATTTACCTAAATGAATGTATGAGCTTCCAAGATGCTAGGCACTTATATATTTCCATATTATTACTACTTGAGAGTTGAGAGGAAAAACCCTGAACATTATTTTTGACAATTTTCTGTAGAGAATGTCTTCACATTATATATACTTAGCGAAATGGCTACTTGTCCACAATAGATCTAAATGCCTAAATCCAAGGCAAAGAATTTGGGATCTCTCCTAATAATTATACAATCTACAAAGGCTATATAATTAAAGTTAAAATTCATACAACTTAAATCACCTTACACAATAGGAATAGCAAAAAAATAGAAACTTACTTTGCAGCTCTAAGTTGTACCCTGAGAAAATGGGGATCTATTTCAGCAGCCATCATACAATCTTCTAGCGCATCCCTCATCCTACCAAGAGACATATGTGTAGCAGCAAGGTTGCTATAACATAGTACCACAGACCTAAGACAGCTCTGAGATGCTTCTTCTTTAGATACACAACTAATGCCTTGTTTGTAATAATTCTCAGCCATAGACAAATCCCCATTTTTATAAGCTTGGTTTCCTCTGATATAAAGCAAAAAGCGTATTCAGTATTGTGAATAAGCAATAACAGTTAAAATGTTGTATAAAGCATTATGCCAAAAACTAAGGAACAAAGTTAAAGTTACTTTATTGTGCAAATTCCATTTGAGTGCGTTCACAATAAAATGTACTCTATTTCATTACACAGATTAGAAGTCATTGTAAAAAGTCAGGCCTTGTAATACAGCAGAAGACTGCAAATATAGTAAGAGAACTATCAAATAGATACTCACCGGAGCCGCCACTTTTCACACGCTTCCTGGATAGCAATATTTGCAGCAGAAATAGAACCAGAAGCCTCCTTTATCCCTTGCTCTTTATTCACTCCAGAATCCCTTGTTCTGGGTTGAGGAGAAGACACTCTGGCTTTCAAACTTTGCCCTGATGTGAAAATAGATGAAGTTCCAGAAAACGGAGAGAATGCCACGGTTGATGATGAATAAGGAACCTTTATGTTTGGATTGTAGTTGAAAGTATCATAACTAACATTTACCAAATTTTTCTTTTTCTGGTGACGTTTCGGGCTAGATGATTGAGCTTCAGCTGAAGAAAAAGCAGCAAATGTGAAGGGAGACCCACTTGCATTACTTGAACTTAAACCGGAACCAAGATGCAATATTCTATCACTATCACGGGCTTCACTTTCTGCTGATATATCGGCCACATTACTTGTTATGTCCACATCATCATTAGCAGAATGGAAGCTTTCAGTTTCAACCCCAGAAAAAGACTCATACTTTGAGTCTTCAGCACAAATATTTTCATCTCTATTACACTCAGAAGTTTCTTCTTTAGTTTCTCCACATGTAACATCACCCGCATTTATATTCAAGCACTTTGTTGCCAGTACAAGATCTTCATCAATCGGATCAACAGAAGTTGTTCCAACTGAATCATTAGCTATAGAGTTGTTGTCAATACTCAATGAATCATTAGATGTCACAGAATTTTCCCTCGAGTTTCGGTTTTCGGCTAGCTTTTCCTGATATGGAGACACATCCATTGGTGAACAAGCCTCTGAAGTGCCTTGCGGATCTTCTTGGGGAACACTTTCCTTCAAAACAAAACCTTGTGCGTGCCACGGCGAGGCCGAAGTAGTATGATGCTTCATTTTTGCTCTACCTTTATTCATTCTCGTATTGTTATTCTGTTCCTTCCTTGAAGTAGTAAATATCAATTTGTCATCAACACCTCCAAACAGAGTACTTTTCGCTGGCGCCGGAGTTTTAAACTCAACAAAAGATGACCCTCCTGGATTATCTTGCTTACCTGTAAATACAAACCCATCTCTCTTGATACTACTAACACCACTACCAACATTTTGAAACAACAAAGATGACGATGACGATAATGATGATGGAGCAGATTGATGCATTCCAATATCTTCCTTGAGTTTTTGTGAGCCACCACTACGTGAAGGATTGAATAAATTTGACTCAACAGAGTTAACTAGGTTTAAGTTATCCATTTTCCTCAACAAAACAGGGTCAGTTACTTTTCCAAAATTGATATCATTATTACTAATAGTATGAGTATGAGTATGAGTATTACCCAAAGATTCATTGACATTGAGATTCTTCATTTGTGAGATAACTGAGTTATCAATTCCACTTCCAATCTTCAATTTCTGTTTCAACTCATTATGTAGGTTTTCAGATTCAGTGTTTCCTTTGGTTTGAATCTTCAACTTGCTCATCATATCTTCTGGAAGCTTCGAAGCAGCGTTGACAATATTGAGAGAGTTGAATTGATCATGAATGGAATCGGGGATAGAAAAAAGAGAATCGGGGAGGACAAAAGAGGAATTTCCATTGAACGGATTGAAATTGAAAGAGGGAGCATTGTTAGGCTTACGAAGTTTAACGAGTCTGGGCCTGGAAAGGTTTCGTGAGGTGGTGGTGGCCGTGGTGGTGGTGGTGGTGGTGGTGGTGTTGAAGGTGAATGGAGCGGTTGCGTTTGGATTGGACGACGGTTGTTCCATGTCGTTTTGGTTGATCGTGTTCAAATTCAATCCAAAGAGTGAGTGAGATCGTCGTTGTTATTCTACGACGCCGGAATCATGATCAACGGTCTAGATTCATTTCCAAATCACAACAATACTTATTTGCTTTTCCACAAAATATATCTATACTCACAATTTTAAAGTAGTGGTAAGGTAGCCCTAAATATCATAAACAGAACAAAAAATGTATGCACTGACAGTTTATGACTTTTATACATTGTTATTTAATATTTATTATTGATGTTTAAGTATGGTTGACTTTTAAAAAAAGTAACCCAAATGACGGGGTGCATGTATATATTTTACACTATCAAAAATGCTAAAAAAAATTGAAAAAAAAATGTATGCATTTACAATGTAAATACTTTATACACTACCACTCTATGACTCTTTAAAAAATGATATTAATGAATGATAAATAATATATTAATTCAAAAAATAATAGTAAGGATAAGATCTTCCAATCAGCTCGTCTAATTTAGTGGGATAATGATCATGTTTCATCTCATTCTAAGGAAGACTTTTTATTAAAAAAATTAAATTTAAATAATATTTAAAGTAAGATAATGGCAACTATCAATTCTTCTCATTGTCACCCATCATATAATTTCATATTTTAGTTGTATTTTTTTAACCATTTTCCATAATTATTTAGGAGTATAAATTATTTATTATTATGTATATCATTGATTTTATTATATTTCCATTATATATAGGTGATTAATATATATATATATATATATAATTTAATATGTTAAATTAATTGGATAAAAAAGTATGCAATCATAATATAAGAATAGAACAATCCAATCATATAAAAATCTGGTAAACTTGTGCAAAGCTACAATCATATGCAAAATAATCCTCATGAAAGTAAATAAACAATGATTTATAAGAATAGAACAGCCTCATAAAAGTAAATAAACTGAGTTCATTCCTTTCTCTTCTTCAAAGCTGACAAAATGGGAGCACATCTGCTGTCTTATACTTTGAGACAGTCCATGTGTTATACATTTGTGAGTGGTCAGAAAAATATTTAATAATTAAATTTTAACTTAAATGACAGCAGACACCAGAAATTGTCCTTCATCAAATGACACTTGAGGCTAAGCACTAGCAGATTTGTACAACTTCTCCACCACCTTTCTGTATTCTGTACAATATAGCAAAATCCATTTTAACTCCTTAGGCATAAACATTTTCAAATCCTCAACTATTATATTACAAAAATGAAGTGTTGATGTTTGTTTATTTATTTATACCTTCTTGATTGCTCCAAAGCTGTGCTGCTTGTGGATTTAGAGGTGAACTAATATTTGGCTCTATATTATGAAAAAGTAAAAAAGTATTAATTAATAAAAAGAATTATAATGGCAGATTTAAATTATGATTAATTTTCTTATAAACTTTTTCAATTACCTCCTAGAAGACTTTGGATAGATAGAAGAATTGTTCTGACATCATAAGCAGAAGACCATTTATCCTATAAATAAATTTAAGAAGAACATCAATTATGCAAATGTATCAACATTGTTATTCAAAATATCATATAGTTTTTGACAACATTAATCACCTGAAGTATGTCCAAACATATATTGCCATGAACATCTACATTAGGATGGAAGCATGTTGTTTCAAACTTGACTTTAGGAGACTTAAAAGGGTAATCATTGGGAAAAGAAAGAGATAATTTGTAATCTGTTTCTTCAAAAACAGTATCTTTGCTTCCTGTTATTGTTCCTTTCCATGAGAATATATTGTCCTCTTCAGGAAATGCTGATATACCAGAATCTCCACTCATCTGAGATTCAAAGAAACAAAAAAAAATTATGTTTTTATCAAATGATCAATGCAATTAGAAATACCCTTTTGCTTAAAATCAAAATCTATGCTTCTTACTTACCATCAAGGCCATTAATTCTGATTGCAATCTGTTTAATAAAAGAAGAATAGCCACAACACAGAATAAGAACAGGTTAGAAAGTATGAGAGTAATTCAAACTATTAAGTGAAAACATAAAGACAAGTGATTTTTAAATTTAATATAGAGTAATAGCTCATTTTAGTCTCTCATATTTTCGATCTTAGCAATTTGGTCCTTTAGAAATTAAAAAACTCAAAATGGTCCCAAAAAATTTCAAATATTGGTCAAATTAGTATCTAACAAATGTTTTAAAATAGGCTAAAAATGACTAATTTGACTCACATTTGAAAAATTTTATTATCATATTGAGTTTTTTCAATTTGCGAGGGACCAAACTTTTAAGGTAAAAAAACAAAAAACACGAGGGAATGAAATGGATAGGAACAACACAATGTATAATGTATAAAGGTTAATTTAATTACCTTCTGAGAACAGATTGAGAATCAACAGTTTTTAGAGTAGGGAGAGGCTGCTTTAAAGGAGCAATGTTGGGTTGAGCAATTTCATCATTGGTAATGTTAGCCATAAATTGATACTATTATATTATTATGTATATATATATGAATTGCAAGAAGAAAGAAGATAGAGAAAAAATGAGATGAGGATGTGTTTATAATGTTGAATGAAGTGAAGGGGTTTGGTTTATAAGGTTGTATATGTGGTAGTAGCCGTTGTAGGTTTCACCAAAAACTATATAAGTATATAACCTTTATTAGGCTATTATATTATTCTGTTCATTTGAACGTTGCAAATGCAAGGATACAACACAAATGAAAAGGTTACAACGGCTAGTATATACACAAAAATGGAATTGAGGATCCTTACTTATTATATTGAATCACCTTAATTTTCTATGCTTTAAATGACCTAATTACACATTTGCTGTTTAAGAGTTCCAACTTCTATCTATGTTCTGCATTTAAGGAATTTTGGAAGGATAAAAGTTTTTGTCCACAAATTTATTGGGTAACATTCATCATCCCAAATGCAGACAGAAAAATGTATGAGAATTTTCCTCCATAATTTCTTTTTCAAATAGAGTAAGCACTAGATATAAACAAAACTTCATTTAAAAAATTGTTTGCATAACTACTTTTTATTTTGAAAATATGTGAATGTTTGTAAAGATACTAAACCAATGCTTATTGAGACAACAGAAAACAGAGTCTTAAATGATGATTTGTGAGTCCAACCTCCATTTGTAACGAAAGTAATATAGAGCTAGGGTGTCACTCTTTCAACTAGAAAAATCTAAAGGAAATAACCCTCACATTTTATCCGTATACGATATAACAATTATACTTGATAGTTAATATGTAATTAAATTGGTAAAAGTTAGAAAATAACACTCAAAATAATTCAAACATTAAACCTGATAGTTTTGATTGTAATCGAGTTATATTTTACAAATAACAACATTTATAAAATTATTATAATATATATAATTTAATGAATATGCAGTTTAATTAGTAAATCGTTGATAAAATATTGTACCACTATACTAATATTCACCTACCCAGCTCAGATTCTCAAGGAATAAGTTCAAAATCCATCCTTGGAGAACACAAATAATCAAACTTGTCAATAATCACACAAGGCCTAGAAATTTCTATTAGAATTAAAGTCCAGATCCAGCCACGAGATTGAAAGCATCAAACATAGAATTCAAGTTTTACTATAAGTATCTGCTATAATTTATAAATTCCAATCCTTGCAAAAGGTTAAACCGAAAAGGTAACAGAGAAATCATTTCAGGAAAGAAAGAAAACATACAATGAAGAATGCTGCTATAATGAATGGTAAGGGTTTAGAAATCTAGAATAAAAGTTAATAATGCAATTGAGGTATGATCTATGAACTCTATAACTACGCTGTCATGCCTACAATTATCTTCAGCCTTTTCATTTCTCCCTCAATGATAGTTCAAATAGAAGCAGAAGCTTGATCAACCAACTTTTCCAGCTACAGCTATCCCTGTCTAATAATGAAAAACATTCCTTTGTTTTTTACAAAAAAATGAACATGTAAGTTACCACCATATCCTGCATGGAGAAAAACAACCCCACGAGAACTAGCATCTGATGTTCAACCATATCTTTTCAATGCAAATCATGAAACCTGCAATGAAGATAAACAATTCTGAGAATCTTGCATATTCTATAGTGGATAAAACGAAGAGCTTATATCTTAATCAGATGGAGTACTTCCACATAATGCACAACCAATACTTATATGAAGACAATTAGATACTCACAAGTGAAGAATATAACCATTTTTCTGCCTATTTTAAGATGATACGAATAAAAAATCTGTGTCGGAACATCCAATATAAGCAATGATCTACATCCTTGTGGCAAAAAAATATATTTTAGCTACCAGTAATTTTATTTTGAAAAACATAGGATAATACGGCTCCTTGCCGATTCAACACTGTTACCCTAGAAGGCTCCTTACCAACTACAGCATTCAAAAGTAACAAATCTAATTGCAACAAATCTGCGATGACAAGTGAAAAAATCTCTTACAATTATTTATTGCAAAACCACAAGGTTTTCTTAACAGCAGAACTGCCAAAAACAATTTAAAAGAAGACAGCAACTGAAGAACCACTATAATGGCCAAATAAAGAACACCAAAGGCATGGTTATGGTTGTCAAAGGCTTAAAATCTTCCCTGATAGAAACTGGACAGAGAAACTGAATATTACTTCTCAAATACTAGGATACACCCTTACAGAAGAGGTAGTCAGTACTCTGAGAAAATGGTAACAGCCAGGAAAAAAAGAAGGAAAGAAACTAAAAGAAAAAGATAGGAGAGTCTGCAAAGAGCAGTCTCTTCCACCAGGCGAGTGGGCATCCCAACTACTTCAAAAATTCGTCTCTACCTTTGTCTCATGGTGTGATTCCCAAATCTTCCTCTCCTCCAATACTGGCTAGACGGGTGGAGAGTTTGTTATGAATCCCATCTTCCTGCTCTCCCTCATTCTTACTCTCTGTGTTAAGGACCACTTGCTGAAGTCCAAAATATCCACTCTTTGAATTTCCACCCCCACCCTCCTCCCTTCTTCCATCCCTCCTTATCCCATGTTTGGACCTCCTAGTATAGACGCGCGTAAAGGGTCGATCTCTATCATTCTGCCCAAGACAGTATTAGTCACAAGTATCAACACTAAAACAAAGGAAGAAACTAAACTTAAAACAATCATACATCCCATGGGTTGCTTTTTTGGCAAAATAAAATAATTGCATAGCTTTTCAATGTTTTATCTGAAAATTATAAGAATATAAATGAGTCCTATATTCTTGTATGACTAAAATCAAGACCAATACAAGATGAGAAATACTAAATGTTACGAATTCAGGTTTGTAAATATTCTAAGTCTTCCTTAGGAGCAGTTTCTTACCGTTACCTACGTATTGAAGTTTTTACTCCACCTGTTTTCCACTATTTTCTTTAATCCTTCTAATCCATGTGGATTCGTGAAAAAAATTCTTCAAATAAATAACATAGTCTAGACTACTAATTGGCTTCACCACAGCAAGTATTTGCTAAGACAAAAAAGCTAAATCCGTAGCCAAGTTGGGATTAAATCATGTGAAGAACTATAATTCGAATAATTGAATACTTGCTAAGACAAAAAAGCTTACAAATAAAGTTGAACCACTAATAATTGGTGAAACATATTGCCCAACAATTGCCTAGACCACAGCAAGTAAATGATAAGAAACCAAAGCTATATCCATATCAAGTTGGACATCAAACCCTCTTATGGTTAAATTACAAATAAAATATATTTAATGTTAGGAAACCTTCTTCTGTGCAGTAGAAGATATGGCATAAACAGTAGAGAAATTAGCCGTCATAAACATTTTAAAAGTGCATGATTTGCTAATTTGATCTTTCATCATTTCAACCCTAGGGAAATCAAACAAATTGGGTTTAAAATTTACCTCACTCAAAGGTAAGAGAGAAATAGGCTTAGATGACTCCTCTGCACACTCAGTTGCCGCATTACTTTCAGTGTGAGGCAATGCATTAATAATATGAGGGCAGACGGGAGCAGCCCTATCACGACAAACATGGCACCTAAATCCAATAAGTTGTCTGGCATTGTCAAGAGTAAGTCCAAAAGCATCACCGTGATACCAATCTGCATAATAGCGTAGTGAGCTAATAGAATATTTTGATACATGTTCAAAAGTATACAATTGTAAAAGGGGGTTTAAATTTAAAACCGAAAAATATTAGCTTTAAATCTCAACTTTACCAACATGACCTTACCTATGGTTACGTGTGTTTTATTCCAGAAAAAAAACATTCATAACCTTATTTATGTACACATAGGTAAAGTCACCTAGGTAAAGTTGGGGTTTAAAGTTAGCATTTTGGAGTTTAAATCTAAACTTCCTTGTAAAAAGCAAGGCCACTAATGTCAGCCTCTCCATTTCTCACTCATCCTCCCCTAGCCCAAGAGGAAAGTAGTTACCTCCACATGTTCCACAAGCAATATAATTTGAAGTACATCCATCTTGACAGCAAAGGCGGCATTTATAATGGTCAAGGGTGCCAGGAAAATCTTCAGAGAAGACAACATGCTTTTTCTCCCTAAACAGCATTACTCGCTCATCATTTGGCTTTCTAGACAACCAAAGACCATTAAGCCAGTAACTGGTACAGATGTTCGTTCTTTTCTTGCGCTCTGTAGTTACTGCCAAATTCTTGAGTTGAACAGTAGTTGCCTCGGACTTCTGAGAGGTCAGCTTCTTGGATTTACTTTGCTTCCTTTTTTTGCGCCCTACATTTTTTTTACCATGTATTCCTTTTTTATTACCTCCATTCATTTGATGTTGCAGATACAAGGACTTGACATTCCTAGCAGAACGGCGAAGAGGTAAACTTGGTGGGATCTTCTTATTGGTTTGAGATCTTACCTGCCGCACCTTACTCAATGTCTTTTTATTACCTTTAAGGTTTACTGATTTACAAAGTGAGGGAACATTTTTACATTTCTGTGATTGAATCTTCTGCAGCTTTGCGTGATCTTTCCTTCTGTTAGTATTATTAGTCTTTACACACATCCCATCTTGGCATCTGTGACATGAGTAAGTGAATCCAGTAGTCCTTGTACCACCAGATCTCCTGGCATGCCTCTTATGGAAATACCCTTCAAATTATTATACAATAATCAGATATAGTACAAATAGTTCACCAAAAACACTCAACTTCCAAAGATGAACCAGAGAGAGCATAAGAAAATACTAATCAATCCTTTGTAACACATATAAACAAACTGTTGATTGTGTGAAGGAAATTGCAGAAAGAGCATCCAACTTCCATCACAAAATTATCAAATACTTAATAACTGAAAAAGAACAAGATTTTGTAAAAATGTTTTAAAAAGATATTATACTCATGGGGTATAATAAATTAATAATATGAAGAGGTCCGATACAAATGGATACAAAACAAATAATCAAGCTGGCTAAGAAGAAAAAGAGGGAGCACCACGGTAAATTATTTGTATTAAGTAACAACGCTAGAGTGGTATAAAGAACTATTGCGACGTAACTGTTAGAGCATGAAAAAACAGTTGCGATCATAATTTTGAGGGAGATACAAGGCAACCTAAAACATTAATTTCTCCTGATGCCTTAGGAATGGGTAGGATTAGGAGTGAATGCATTAGAGTGAAAGTTGAGGTAGCTCCTATTGTAGAAAGATGGTAGAATCGTGCCTTGGGTGGTTTGGGCATGTGTTGAGGAGACTATTAGAACTTAGAAGCCCTAGTAAAAAGAGTATACCAATTGGAGGTTAGTCCAACTTCTAAAGGCAGAGGTCGGCCAAGAAAAAACCATAGGAGAAAAGATTAGGAAATATTTGGAGATTGATGCTTTATCAATTGACATTATATATGATAGAGCATTACGACATTTCTAACCCGTATAGCCGACCCCACAAAATGGGACTAAAACTTGGTTGTTGTTGTTGGCTTGGGAATGAATAAATCACAATCATATACCCAGTTAAAGAATATAGTGGTTTATAACATTCGAGGTTTCTACAATATCCTTTATTTTTTATGTACTAGTGCCCCTTAAAAATGAGTGGTTAGGTTAATATTTTTCCACTTGTCCTGTTTACTTAGAATATGAATATAGCAAGTTGATTTTGAGCTTATATTTCAATCGAATAGGATACGTAGCAAAACATCAGCCACTCATTGCTAAGGATACTGCTATCCTAAAAAAGGGTACCAAAGGAATCGCCATGAAATAAACTGATAAACCTGTTTTTTGCTTCAGATCTTTAAACGAATATCACCAGACTACAAAAACTCAGTTGAACTTATATGTCGAATTCATTATCTGACTAAATTATTCTAGAAATATTATTTTTTTAACAGACTTTGTTGAGTTGCAAAATTGAGACTAAGAGGCTCCATAAAGACAAGGCTAAATTATCAAATTTTATTTCATTGAGCTCAAGTAACTCATGAGCTTAAAGTGAGTGGAGCGAAGCTTGAGTTAGCAAAGTAGGCTTGTTATTTTAATGAGACGACCCTGGGCTAGACTGCACTCGGTTCAACTCACCTCGTTTCCATCCTGGGTGTGGGTGTGAATAAAACCTATAAATTTAGTTTCAATCAGTAGACATCTTTCATTCCAGCCACAAAATCCATTTTTTATGCACACATAGTATCTGTGAAGCCTTTTCCAAATATGCTCCAATCAACTAAGGCACAGAGATTACTAATCTACCATCGACATGTGCTATGATCAATGTCTTAACATGATCAATTCCAATTCTCTTCCTTACTTAAATAAAATGCCCCAATACAAATTTCAGCACCTTGTGATATGGCCATGTTTTCTGCAGAGACAAATGGTTCCTCTGATCCATGTAGCCGAACTCACAAGTGGGACAAGGCTGTTCATGTATGGTTGTGTAATTTGTTGTATGCTTGTGTAATTATTGACCAGTCTTTTGTATTTGATTTATATTGAAACGTCAAATCATGAAACAAGTTATCATACCAACTCTGTCAAAAAGAACGTGACTAAACCCTACTGCCTATTAATGCCTAAGACAATAAATCAATAACAATTAGAAGGTTTCCATCCAATGAAGTTGTGAAGCAAGAGCAAGACATTGAAATGATAACAATTTCGGATTCAAAGGAGAATAAAAATATGTAGAACAGTTAAACCATTTGCAAGCGGCAAATCAAAATTAATAGGAAAAATAAAGAGGGCCAAATTAAAAGATAAAAAACAAACCTTTGCAATGAAGGCAGCTCACAGCTTCCCTGCCAATTTAACAAAGGGTATATTAATGACTAAGTCACAAATTCAGTACCGAATAACAGAGAGATATCTCAGTGCAATTAACTTTTACTTGGGACAAATAACACAGAAAGCATGGCTAGATGCATAAAACAAGACTTTAAATCTCTCAGTGGTGTATTATTGTCACACAGAAATGCATGCAGATTCATTGATTGAATGAGAATTCATTTAGATTAAAAAGGGAAGTGTGTGACAATCAAATGATCAATAATAACTTCGGATTTATTGAACGATTGTGGTTTCAACCTACAGAAGAATTATCAACCCCATCAATGAGAGAAAAAGAAAGAGAAAAACATTACTATCAATGAAAATACATGTCTGCTCAATCATTCAAACCCAAAACCTCGCTGTTGCAGATATTTAATTAATATACTCCAAAAATCTCCAAATAAATCATTGCCTGGTGGGGTCACATGTTTGGCCAAACCCAAAATAAAAAAACAAGCCAGCTTTAACACTAAGCAACTAAATCTGAACTATTCTACAGTCCCTACATTGTCAACCATCACACAATCCAATAATAAACCTTCAATCTCCTTATTTTCTACCCCCAAGGCCCCAACTCACTGAACAAAAACCCTAACAATTCTGACCCTTAAAACTCCTAAATCATACTGTTTTATATGCAGTACACTTCTTAAAAATGTTACAGAAAAATGTATGATATCATACATATGCACATATTAATGTTTGTTTTAATGAAAACAAAAAATAGTTTCAATGAAAGGCTGATGGTAATATTATATTTTTTTGTTAAATGTTTTTAACAATCATTGGAACTTTACTTCTCAGGTATATTTGCTTTACATCCCACTAGTATCCTAGGTTGTTATATCCGGTTTTGCTAGGATATTTGGGCAACAAGTATTCCTTCCTAGGCATCTTTTTCACCTTTACAACATTTCTTCCTTATATAACAGGTGGAGATGAATACAATCAGTAACTTAACACAACATATCCTCCACTATGCTAAACAAAAACTATCACAAGATAAAACTACTAGTAGCATACATATAACAGATAAAAACAGTCATCAAAATGCTTATCTAGATGAATGAATAAGGGAAATACCTGATTAGAACGTCTTTGTTGCAGTGGCCACACTGTTGACAATCAGATTTCTCCATTTTAGAGAACAAATATGAAAAAACACTTTCCCGAGGAATCCTCTTATTTACTCTACCAATCTCAATAAGTTTTCCATGTTTCTTTTCAGTGGACTTTCGGACAATTCTTTTTTCCTCAAAATTCTTCAAAAGATGCAAGGGAAGATATGATTCATCTAGCCAATATTTTTTCCTCTCACTTGAGGGTTCTTCCAACAAAGAACCATGTTTGACAACGATATCTGGTATGGACCTTCTCTTCCCCCCAAAATCAAGAAGATATTTCACAGATTGCCCTTCACTGCACTTCCTGCGTACAATTACTTTTTTGAAAAGCCTGATTGACTTTTTAGATTCCTTGTCCAGCAGATATTGAGGATGGCTATTCTCAATATCATGCCACTTTATGTTAGAATAAAGCTCTCTAACCTGAAAACATGACATAGTTTATCTTGGATTATTACAAGTAGTTATTTTATTACATGCGATGAAGCTCATTAGCTTCTACAATTATTAAAGGCTAGTGCATAACATTAAATGGAAATCCACTAACACATGCATGCATGTCCATGTTTCAATATGTTTACATATTATCACTTCAATTTTCATGCTCATTCAAGATTTGTCAGGGTAACAGAATGTGAGATTCTTGCTTGGCTTCCTTTGGGTGAAAACCCTGTTTCATGTTCATTTTAGGATCCTATTCTAAGTTGCATGGCGGCATTTTTTCAATAGTCATTTTAAAAAAAAAACAATGTTTGCATAATAATAACAACAAAGACTTGTAAGTCTAAATTTCAAATTTTGACACTTTCTGCTCGGGTGATATTTCTTAACAAACGTTCATAAATCCAAAGTCCTGTTCGGTTGTTGTTCTCTATTTTCATTTCTTCAAAATTATTTTGGTTTTCAGCCTTTTTAAAACATATTTGCATACTATTTTTGTTTTCAATAATACCAAGGGTGTGCATAGTGGTAATGTTGCAACTCATAGGAAGGGAAAAGTAGAGAAATGAAATAAAAAAGTGGAAGGCAACTTTCGTTGAAATTGCAAAAATACCATCGTGAAAATTGGAAACAGTTTAAACATTTTTTGTAATTATGAAAAAAATGAACTAATTTATAAAGTTAGAAATGAAAATGATGAACCAAACCTGTCTTCTTTCATATTTTCTATTTCTAATGAAACGAATTATTGAGGCCCTAAAATTTCCTCAACAATCAAGCCCTTTGTTTAGACAGTAATTAATGGGAATAATACAAATGACAGGATGTAGATTTGTAGGCCCTTCATAAAACATTCTTCAATATATGTGTGTTCTGTGTGGCTAAAGTTTTGGAACAGTGGTCCGTTAATGTATGCATTTATCAAGGGTTTTTGTTTCAGAATAATGTTTTGATGAGCTGGATGAATATTGGCATCCCAAATCATTTCGTAACAGTTTCAATTGGTTTTTCAAAAGAATTGACAAAAATAAGGGTTGGCATCAACTACCGATGAACACCACTGAATACATATTCCAAGAGCATTTGGAAAACTGGTAATCATACCTGTAAAGCAAGCTGCTCAACACTTGTTGACCTTTCAACAGCAGCTCGCCAGGCTACACATTTGCTTCTTCTTGCAAAATCTGAATTCTCAGGATAGAGAATGTCTGGTATCTTTGTATACCCAGCTGCAGAATTTCAAAGTTTCAAATAAATTCAAAATAATACTTAAAGATTAATATTCTACTGTACCACCATCCATGATATACAAGAGAGAGAAATTTGCTGACCTTGTCTAGCAGCCTTGGCAACCAAGGAGCGAGGCAAATACTTCCAATTAAACAATTGTTGAGAAAGGCTCCCACCTCTCCACCAAAATAATCCCAAACCACTAGTAGTCGTTGAAGATGAATTAGACCCGATATCTGAATACCTAGCTCTTTTCCTTGGAATACCATGCCTTGAAGATGTGCGTGATGAACTGACCACGATATGAGTAGATGATCCCATGGTAGTAACTGAATCTGCATGCTTAAACCAATCTGCCGAGAGTGCAAAATGCCGCAAATTGGATTCTAACTGTGGAATTTCAAACTAGTGTGTCAGATATTCAAATTCAAATGCAAAATATAAAGGACAACTGAAACAGAGAACAACATAATCCCAAAGGCAGCTAACTTAAAAAGGAAGTGTTTCTTTTGTTGCAAGAAGTCTCTAGATCTAGTAATTCTATAGTGTATTATTCAGCTTCATCAATAGCAAAGACATCATAATTCATAAAAGCATACAGCAAGCAAAATAGAAAATATTCAATAAACTAAATGTAGCAGAGAGGAGAATATTGTGTTGGATGAGTGGACACTCTAGAGAAGAAATTATTAGAAATGGATGCACTCGGGAGAAAGTTGATGTAGCTCCTATTGTAGAAAAGACGGTAGAATTATGCCTTAAGTGGTATGGACATGTATGGATGAAATCGTTAGAAGCCCCGATAAGAAGACTGAATCAAATAGAGGTTAGTCCAATTTCTAAAAATAGAGAGAGGCCAAGAAAAATCATAGGCATTATGGTGCATTCGATCCACGTAGCCAACCGCACCTAGTGGGACGAAGGCTTGGTTCTTGTTGTATATGTAGCTATACATGACTTTATGTACCGAAACACAAACAAAAACAGACACATGTTTATTAGCTGAGTACCATGAAGACCCATTCCACCTGGTCAGGGCTAGTAATTTTCTGTTAGCCAGTTATAACACTCATATAGGGCTAGAAAAACTAAGGACCAAGTTATCTATATCTAAAAGCGCAATTAAAACCCTAAATAAATTTCTAAGGACGGGCGCTAACCATAATTACAGTTTAGGTACAGTTAATCCCCAAGTGGTTAGCTATGTTCGAGGTATAGTTAACACGTAACCAACTAAAATTAACTTTTTTACCAAGAATTCCTTTTCTACAATTTTCCACTAATTATAATATTAGCTAAACTAACAATAATCGATTCAAAAGTTTTAAATTATAAAGCAGTTAAATGTTACAGTCAGGCACTCAGGCCCTATATCAAAACCAAATCAAAGTGTGAAATTTGGATTTATAAGCTTAATTCCCCAAGACTAAACTGTTTACTTCTGCGATTGAGAAAACTTCTAGAATTAGAAACCACGTTCTTTTAAAATAAGCGAACTTGGCCAATTCAATACTTTAGTATTTTCTCCAACAAGTCCAGTACAGTTCCAAACTCACTCTCCCAATCATAAAAGGTTACTTTTTGACAAAGACACTTGAAAGCCCAACATTCCCTCTAAAGGCAAGCCAACGGTGTTAAACCTCATACGGCACTTTCTAAAAATGTGTATTATGCATACATCCACAAAAAACACATCAGACTCATTTATTTCCAAATCATAATGGCATAGTTTCATATGGGATAATTGTTAGATTCCATTTTAAAACCAGTTGGCATTACGCAGAGTTTTCCAACAGGTATATAAGTTGCACTCTATGAATTGAGGCAAGCGATGTGGGACTACCAACACTCCCCTCCACAAATGCCTGTAAAAACAGGCGGTAAATGACGAAACAGCGTGGAGATGGGCTCCCGCCCACGATGGAATGACCAAATGAGCTATAACTCTAATACCATGTTAGATTCCATCTTAACATCAATTGTCATTAAGTGGCATATTTGTTAGATTCCATTTTAAAACCAGTTGGCATTACGCAGAGTTTCCCAACAGGTATATAAGTTGCACTCTATGAATTGAGGCAAGCGATGTGGGACTACCAACACTCTCCTCCACAAATGCCTGTAAAAACGGGCGATAAATGACGAAACAACATGGAGATGGGCTCCCGCCCAGATGGAATGACCAAATGAGCTATAACTCTAATACCATGTTAGATTCCATCTTAACATCAATTGTCATCAAGTGGCATATCCCAACCATTACATAAATCACACCATAGCAGTTAAGACAAGCGATGTGGGACTTCCAACAATAACATGTTATGAGTTATTGGTGGCATGGAGATGGGGTATTGCCCAAGACAGATCGACTGAATGAGCTTTAGCTCCAACTCCAATACCATGTTAGATTCATCTTTAACAACAATTGACATTAACTAGAGTATCCCAACAAGTATATAAACCACAGCCTAGGAATTAAGACAAGCGAAGTGGGACTTCCAACAATAACTTGTTGAGTTATTGGTGAACAATGATTACACCCTCACACCTTGGAATGGTTTACGACGATGCCTTAACGTTTTTGAAGGATTGATGACGCCATGGCAGTGTGCAACTTATGTGATTCTCTGGTAAAATTAGGTTCGAGGAAAGTCCAGATTTACAAGTGATAGGACTCTGTTCAATTTCAAACAAGGATATTGGACAGCTCTATTGCATATGAGACAACTTGACTCTTTTTTCTCCACTTCTTGTTAGGAGGATTTCTGATCCTTCTCTCTCCAAAAATTCATCATCCCTTCTCTTTCTATTTATATATTGAATCTTAATCAAATAAAGTAAAAAAGAAAAAGGAAATCTTGCAATCAACAAATAATACAAGAAAAGAAAGGGAACAAAACCCCTTGGCACGGTCTAAGTTAAAAATTTCAATCACAAACATGTGCAACATTACAACAACAACAAGCCTTTTCCCACCAGGTGTGGTAGGCTACGTGAATCAAACAACACCATGATGTTCGATCACACACTCATGTGCAACTTTAAGTCGATAATTAAAATAACAAAAATGGTTTTCCATTTTTACTTAATTTGCACTAATTGTCATTCACGAAAATAATTGACAGAGAGAAAGCATATTCTTACAAGGAGCAATAATCGTTTAACAGGAAGAATATCAGATGTCTTCATAAGCTCCTTATGCCAAAGATTGGTTTGATGAGGATCCAACCATGGACCTAACAAAAGCCCACGTAATCGGTCCTCAAGGGAAACAACATGACATATGATAGCTGTAAGATGTCCATTCTGGATCTTCCTGGATTGAAGCCCAACTAAAGTATCATTCGACACTTCCCGGACAGACTTTGTCACATCATTAAACAAGCAATCCCTGTCATCATTAGCAGCTTTGCAATAAAAGCACCACCCACATTTTTCCTTTTCAGCAGCAGCATTCAGGTTTTGAATGCTTGGCCAACAAAAATTTGAAGATTTCTTTATAATGGCCTTTCCTTGTTCCGAAATTATGTCCTCATCAGACATTGCATAATTCTTATTAATCTTTTCACGTGACTTACACATCAACTCTTGTGCAACTAATGCGGCTGTTCGGGCAAAGCTGTAGTAGTTTACGTAGTTAATTCCAAAAGGCACTTCTGAAGTATCCTTATTTTCAGTGGAGGGGGTACAGCTAGCACCCACAGAACTTAAGTTTATTTTATGCCCTACATCTAAGCTGGAAGATGTCAAAGAACAATCACCAACTGGATGATGTTTTTCGGGTATTCCAGACTGATTCAAGGATTCATTGGATCTAGTGGAACCATAAAGTCCAGGCATTTGAACATTCTCAATCCCTGATCTCATTTGTGTGGTATCAGCTGACCCTTCTGAAGCAACACAAGGACTTTCTATAGTAGTCATTGAATCTAAGAGGGTCCCAGCTTTTGGAAACTCTTGGCCAGGATGAGTAGAACAGTCAGCAGTTGAATTTTCATCCAACTTTCTTTGATCATCAGCCAGATTAGTGTCTAAACTAGCATAATACTTTCCGCTCATATGCACGTTTTTGCAGGAACTTTGATTAAAGACTACCAAGTTACTAGTCCCCACACTTAAGTTAGCAGGGATATCCCAATGTTCATAAATAGACATTAATATGCTTCCATACAAAGTACCCATAGACTTTAGAACTTCAACTACAACATGTATATCATTTTTGTGGTAATAACTGAACAAGGAATCTGTACCAGATGAGTCTGACCTGCATAGGTTTCAGCACGCAAATAACGTAAGATACAAAGATGAACGAGAGCAGAATGTAACAGTTTAGCTGTATGTTTGCATTAACTTAATTTTGGTTCAAATAGCTTATAACTAAAATCTTAAGAACTATTGGAAAGAGAGAAAAAAAAGTGATTCTTATCCAAAAATAATTAAAATCAAACATGAACTACACATCAGCGGTATGCTACTATGGTTTGCATTTTTCACAATGACAAGAACATGATATCCACTTCAAAGTTCAGGGTCATTCACTGACAAAACTAAATGTAAGGAAGAGCCAATTTGTGATAGAAAATAATGACCAAATAGACATGGACAAGCATAAATGTAAGTGATCCACATTTTGTCTCCTGGATGCGCTGCATACTATCTGATACATGGAGAATAACGATGGGTCAAGCTAGAAAGCATCCTAAAATTCAAGCAAAGGTCAGAGGACCATTTCCCATAAAAGAGTATGATGTCACTTATGAAAGAATATTTGGCAAGCTAAGAATAGAAAACTAGTGGTGGACGCACTGATATGTAAGTTTGCCCAGAAAAGGGAAAATGGTATAACCACACACTTACACTAACAGGTAACCACAGCTGTTAAAAAAAAGACGGCCATGATGATCAATCCCCAACAAGTCTGCTCCTCGAAGTGACTTATGAGATTTCGTCCAAGCCCTGTGTGGCCCAATTGCACACTCGGGGCAATACCAGTCACCTTCGGGCAGATTGTCACTTGCAATTCCCACACACCTTGAGTGGAATGCAGCAGGGCAACCATCACAGCATATTAAACTTCCATCCATCTTACAGAGGCAGCACTCATCACTGTTCCAGTCAGTTGTATCATCCACAATCTCCTCAGTCAAACAAGAACCACCAGAAATATCCATTACAGCTCTTCTTTTCTTAAAAGTGTCAAAATACATATGCTGATCAAAGCCCATATCAGCCTCTTTTGCCAAAGATCTTCTGTTAAGCTCCGACCTTGTGGCTTCCACTTCAATCATATCATCACAAAGGTACTGCAGTATCTTAACCTTCACATTTGCAGGTTGTTTGCAGTAGTCAGTTCTGAACATTAAGTGGTTAAGATCAAAAGCAGTTTTAAATCCTGAGGCATGAATCAGAAGGTACTCGGCCATGAAAATGGGCCATGTGACCAAGTCCAAGAAATCCCAGTTAAGATTCCTACATCAAATTAAAAATATAAAAATAAAGAACTTATATGGACATGATAACATAGTCAAACATGTTGAAGTTTAAATGTATATACCTCAAGCAATCGGCTGCAGATTGGCAACCCTCACTGGAAAGATATTCCAAATGCAATCTCAAAGTGTGCAAAATAGAAACATGAATGCTGTCGAATAACATACTGGAGGTTTCAGACTTCACTGCGGCAACAAGATCCTCCAATTCGAATGGACTCAAAAATAAAAAAGTACTAAAAGATCTTAAAAAAGCATAAATAGAAAAAAGTTCAAGAACAGGAACATCATCTAAATTCAAATTTTGAGAAGAAGGGGGTAATTGCAACTTCAGTGGAGGAACATTGCACTGCTCATATTTCTCATCACCAAAGTTTACAGGTTTCTCTTCTGTTAAGGAACTGGGTACCACAGACAACAAAGGATCATACATCTCCTGCAATGCTGTGGTGCCTGAAACCTGCTTTCTAGCCGATGCCTGGCGAGAACTCCTCCTTAAAATTGTCTCTGTTGTGGATTTTCCATTATCTAATACTTTTCTTCTCTTCCTCTGGCTACTTCGTTGGAATTCAGAAGGACTGTTATCAATTTGTTGAACCTCCATGTAATCACAATCCTTAGCAGAAACTACATTTGTAACCTGGAGAGAGTCAATAGCTGTCGTGTCTCCATTGACATCATCACCTTCCTTTTCCTCAATTAAACATGTGGCAGCACCTAAAGCTGCATGTTCCATGGACACATGAATGGCATCAGACTTGTTAGCATTGGAGACATCATTCAAATTAACATACACGTCATCACCTTCCGTAGATTTCTGATTAATATCACCACTCTGCTCGATCTTATCAAACAAAGCATCCAACTCGGGACGTCCATTCCCATCAACACCATCACCCTTTTCTTCACCTACATCCACATTCAAATCAATCTTACAATCCTCTGTCAACATTTTCCCTCCCGAACGCCCCAAACACACACTCCGATCCACACCATCCTCCTCATTATCCACATCCAAATTCAAATCAATTGAATCCCTACTCTTCAAACTACCATCCTCCTCAACGTTATTAAAAGGTGAACTACACCCTTCATTCAGATTCAAATTAATCCTAGCATTCAAATCAAGCAAATTCCCATTAGCTACCACACTCTTATGATCCAAACTCTCCTCACACGTAATTACCCCTACTTCAATTACTTCACTCCCATTTGAGTTCACATTTCCCAAACCTAACCTTCTATCAAATTCAGAACCTAATTCACCGCACACTCCCGAATTAACACCAGCAGAACCATCCCCTTCCAAAATCCCCTTAAATTCACTATCCTCAACCACTAAATTGTTATCAGTAGTAAAATTACCTGAACTTGCTCCGGTTTCATTATCCTGATGAAAACGACGGCGTTTCTTAGGTTTGCGGCCGAGACGAGGCTTGCGGTCATGAAGCTCCTCCGGTTGAGATTTTTCCGATATGGGAGGCGCGTCGAGTGAATTCAAATTCTCAGAATCAGACTCCATAACTGATCTCTGTTTGAAGAATTAAGAGACAAAATCAAAAAATGATTGAAACAGAGAGCAGAGGGAAAAAGAATGTGTGTTTTGGAAGATAGTGCGGAGAAAGAGTGCGGAAGTTTTTAGACCAAAAAATTCTCCCTCTTTCTGCGTCAAACAGAAATAATAATAAATAAATAACTAATCACTTTCGGCCGATTTTTTTTTTACGAGTTCTAGGAATCGAACTTTTAACCAATGTATAAAGTCTGTATTATATACCAATATCTCAGTTATCTTATTCTCACTATCACATATAAAATGTCCAAAAAAACTGAGTGAATTAAAAAATATGAAAATGCTATTTTTATTATTTTAACAACAGTCAACGCAATCATTATTTAAATAAGTTTAGAAGGTAATTTAATATTGAATATGTGTAATATTTGGAGAAAGGTTTGATTTGAATTTCCAACCTTTACTTATATTTCTTAAATAATTACTAGAATATGTTAAAATCACACATCCTTTTGCAACATGATTTATTTATTCAAATTTTGGCGTTTCTCGTCTCACCTATTAGAGACCAACAAATAAATTTTTTGTGATTTAATTTTTCAAATTTAATTGAAAAGTTAACGTGTTTGATAAAATTAAGTAAAAAATGAAAAATAATATGAAAAAGCTTATAAGTGATGGAGATATAGAATCTTAAGGTTAATAAACTCTTAACTTATTAAAATGAACTCTTATACCAACTTTAATTTAAAAAATATTTGACAATATTATCAAACAAATTTCATGTCAAATAAATCATTCTTTATTTTATACATGATAGCCATCATAAACAAAGTAATATTTAAGTAAATTAAATATTCATTGTGAATCACACTTGTTTATCTACTAATTTTTCAAAAAATAAAGTTTGAATGAGTTATCATCATATCATTCTACTTGGTTCTAGAGGATAATTCCATTTTGTTACTAAAATACTATCACTAAAAAGGTGTGATGATATATGTAAATCTTCCTCAAACTTATTTGAAATATAAATACAAGAATGGGTATAAATGAATGAGTATTTGAGATAGATGTAAACTAAATTATATTATTATTTATAAGAAAGATAGAGAATCAACCAATAAAAAATCTAATCATAAAAGAAATTAATGATGACGATCAAATCAGATAAATCAAAATAAAATGTAATAAAAATCACTTGGTTGCTATTAAAATTATTATTGACTTTTAAATAATAATTATAAAAAACATTTTGTTGGTATCAAAATGAAATATAATCATATTATTAATATTAATTATTATTGACTTTTAAATAAAAATGGTAAATATTAATGATAGATAATATATTAATGATAGATAATCATGTAAAAGTTATTTAGGATCCATAAACACTAAACTGATAAGCATTGACTAACCTCATTAAAAAATTATCAAAATTATCCTAACAATATATCAAAAATAGCTTTTTTAACCATTTATAAAAGATTTATTTCCTCATCCTCTCAATTTTTTGTGTTTAACCAAAATATTTGTAATGTGATTTACCCCAAAAGTGATGCAACGGTAAGAAATAAACTAGAAAAAAAGAAGAGAGAAAAATTTTGTATAAAAATCTAACCCTTTTGGTAACAATCATTTTAACATCTTAAATCAATAGAGATGTATGTTTGATCTCATTAAACAAAGTTTCGGGTTCAAGTATTGTGGATAGAAAAATATCCGCTGAGAGAGTTAGCCCCATATACTTATCGATGTTCCCAATTCGAACAGAATTGTCTCTGATGCAAGAATATATGTGGAAAACTAAAAAAAATCTTAAATCTATAGAGATGTTAAAGTCAATGGGAAAATATAGTGGAATAGATATATATTAAAAAGGCATCATTAGACAATTTGTTTATGGAAAGAATATATATTATTACTAAACAATGTTTGACAAATAATTATTTTGTAAATATTCCAAAATTGCATTGCTAAAATAAGACATTATTAAATAAGTTTTACCAATTAATAAATATAATATTCATATAAATTTATGTGTGATAATAAGAGTAAGATTCATTCAACCAATCATAATATGACTTCATAAGTTAATTTGTTGTACCGAAAACTATTTGTTGAGTCTGATAAAATTCAATTTCATACAATCTATATTTAAGAAATTAGTATTTGATTATTGATGAAAGACACTGAAAAACACCATTAGACATTGACTTTATGTCAATTAGTATACATGGATAAAAATACTAGAATATTTCTACAAAATCTTCAAAGAAAAATATATATTATTCTTCTTTTTCTATTGGATTGATCATAACCACTATTTTCACGAAATTGAAGACTATTAGTTGGAATAAAACAATTTCTAACACTAAAAAGTCAAAATTAAAAAAATATATGGCAAATATTACAATAAAGAAATGCTGGTTTAAATACTTACCTAACAAGGTGCATGTCTGTTGTAACATGTCCAACACTCCAATTCCATATGAGTTTAAAATCTCGCACTAACAGTGTAAAGTTTTTTACACTGTACATTATCCATCGTTATTTTTGTATTATTTTTATTTTAGAGTTAATGGTGATTAACAAATCAATGATGAATAATTCGTTCACAATGTACAAAATATTTACATTATTAATGTATACATATTAAATTCATTCCATAAACTTACCTACATACATGGACAATTAAGATTAATAGCTACCTAATAGTCATATAATAAGAATAAATGGTAAATGTTTATTTTTCTAATCTTCAAAATTCACATAAAATATAATCATTGAGTGAGAAAAAGTTGAGATTCACTATTCTAATTTTTTGCTTTCACAATATCTTTCATGTTTGACTTAAGAAGAAAATAGAATGAGAGAATATAAAAATGAAGAATTTGAGTAGAGAAAATGAATAAAAAAATAAGTTGATTTTAAGAGTTATTTGATATGTGATAAACATGAAAGAATTAAACGATAAAAAAATAGAGGAGGAAAAAATATGTTTTATTAAATAATCAATTTTATCCTTATGAATAATAATGAGTTCCGGATAATGATATGAGTATTGTATAAAATGCAAAAAAGAAATAATTTTTTTGCTAGTCTTACTTCCAAACCTGAAATTCAAAATTCGAATCCGAATTCAATGGTGTTAAAAATAAAGATATCATCTCCGAACTCGTCGGGTTTCTCGTAACCCGAACCCGAAAATTATATATGTACCAAGGAAAGTATGATATCATTTTCGTTTCATTTTTCTCTATTATTTCTATTTTCTCTTGTATTATTTCATTTCTTTTATGTTTGAAAATCTAATAGTATGTAAAGTAAAATTAGAAATTAAAAACAATAGACATATGATAAAAGTTTTAATTTTAAATTGAATTACATTACTTCGGGTCTTTTTCCTTGACCCTCTCAATTTTATATCTCATAGTTTACCATTTGAAAAACCAAAACTTTGTCACTATTACTAATCTTTCAACTCTAGAGTAAATGTCAACTCACGAAAGTATTTGGTTGACCTGAAATGTCATTCTTGGACAACATTTTAACATCTCAAATTAAGGGCTTGGATCAATTAACAATACTTATAATGTGTTAAAATTTTATCTTAAAAACAATTGATAATAAGAAGAATAGTCGTTCAATATGTTTTTAAATTATGCCTAGGTGATATACCATGTCAAACTTATTTTGTAAAATGTACCCTATAAAGAGTCTACCAGTCCAAGGTTATCTTTATCCACAACTAAGGATAATAAATCGTGAATGATAAATAGTGCAATGATAATATATAAAACTTATACAATATGTTAATCATTTTTTAATATTACTAAGGATATTCTCTCACATTTTTGGTACCACCAATGGTACCCTTCACTTTTCGGGACTGTCTATCCCAACAAATATTACTCACATGAATCAAATTTTCGACCTTAAAAATCTAATAAGGTCTTGCACTACTAAATCAACGTCTTCTTAGTTTTGTTAATCATTTGCCAACAAAGCCCTTTTGATTGAAAATAAAAAACTTTGCTTCTAGTTGTTCTTGACAAAGCCCATTTTCCCCCTTGCATCATATATCATGTAACCCCACCTAAAATGGTGAAAAAAACTAAGTTCACCGTCAAAGAAGAATCGCTCTTGTGTTTATTTTGCAACAATAAATAAAATAAAAATAGTTCTTATAGTTGAGACAACATTAAAAAATGAAAAAAATATTAGAAGAGAGAGAAGAAATTAATATTACATAAAATAAAGTAAAAATAAAAAAGAAGATAAATACGAGGTAGGTTTGTGGGGTCCATTTAAGAACGGAAACAGAGTTAAACTATTGGAGATGATTTTGGCTTAAATTGTTGGAACATGTAAACAAATATAAAATAATCAATGAGACCTATTTAAGAATGAAAAATGCGTTGCACCATTGTGATTAGGGATGGCAAAAAACCCGACCCGTGGGTACCAATGGAAATACCCGCAATAATAACTTATGGGCGGGAGCGAGTTTTGTGATACCCGTTGGGTATCCACAAATATATATATTTAGTTTTTAGTTAAACTTTTTTATATATTTATTATTTTACATACGGATTATTATAAATTATATAAATATATAATTAAAATTAAAAACCCGTTGGGTATCCACAAATATCCGCTACCGGCATAGGTACCCACAAATATTGTGAGTTTAGACACGGGAAAGCACTACCTATACCCGCCCGTGCCCATTGCCAACGGTACTGTGAATGCTCTAAGTCAACTTCATTTAGTGAGATTAACTTTTGGTTGCATCATAAATCGTTTTAAAGTAAAAAAGATTAGCTCATTGTCACTATAGGACATAGTGTTATATTTAGTGATGTTCCAAACCTTGATATTTGGCAATCCTCACTATGACCAAAATAGCAAAACCCAAAACATATTATATTGTATCTATTAGGAATCACTAACCTAATGTCTTCAACACATTACAAAGCCTATCAGACAATATTTGTTCAGGACTAATCCAACTCCACTAAAATCCAACTTGCTATATTTGCTGGATTTGGATTTGGTGCATTCATAAAATGTTGTAGTTTGGTGTAGTCAGTAAATTCGACCAATTGAAGGAACGTCGGACAGATCAATTTCCAATATCAGCAAATCATATTCAAAACATAACTTGTAATATAAGTCGTCCGATCTTTATCGATCTTCTCGAATTTGTTGATTGCATCCACTGCAGCATCTTTTGAATGCACCAAATCCAAAACCATTTGCTGAGATAGTCAGCATATGTCATGGAATTTACAAAACCAACTTATACCAAAAAAAGTAAAGAAATAAAAACAACTTAGAACATATGGATACTATATACAGGTTTAAGGTATAGGAATTCATCAGAAACAAAATGAACAGCATTATACAATGGAACTATAACCTATTACTATGAATATTCATTACCATATGAACAAAACATTTTAGTACAAAGACAGAAAAATAGACAAAAAAATAAAATAAAAAACATGAATACTGTACTGTACACATTTATACTTCAACTCATGTTTTTTTCTTCTTTTCTGGTTTGGATTATGTCTTACTTCATAGATCTCCAAGCAGATATCGAAAACAAGGACCTATCCTGCCAACAAATTAGTACACAACCATTTTCCTCCCTCATCCTATATCCCTCACAACCATTGCTTTGAAGGAACCTACTTGCTTGCAACATGCCAAGATAGCTTAATGGCACATTACTAAACCCGGCTAAATCGAATCTCTGGAACCACTTATCCAGCTTTTCATGTCTTTCCTTTCTTTCGGATCCCTCACATGCGACGATGTTCTTGATTTCCTCCCCGAAAAGCATCTTCTCTACCCTTAATCTCTCCAATGATGTTCTCGAGACAGTGGATTCCAAGCAATCGAATAATGCTGCATAAGTATATAGTGCTTCCAGCAGCCGCTCCATCAGGGACAACCCATTATGATTAGAGTCTTGCTCTGTTACAATCATGATCTTTGGTATTAACCTTCTTAAGGCATTAAGAAACTTCTCCATATTCATTGAATTTGAAGCAATTAAAGGTAATGGTGATGATGAAGTTGAGTCAGGACTAGCAGTATAACTATTAGCTATATCTTTCTCGAACAAATCACGAAATGTACTTTGGCTCATAGGCAGAACTCTGTGCAGGTGAACTCTATTGGTGCTGTTTAACAAAAGAGGAGATTTTCTCTGCATGGCCTCATTGTCCAAGGCCAGAAAGGAATGTAATTGGAGAATAGAACTTATTGCTAGTGCTTCACCAGTTTTTACGCGAAGTTTATTGAAATCAAGATTTTCTAATTTGCTGACTATAGGATTGAATTGGAATGGGATATCCAACTTTTCGGCTTCTTCAATCAGCTTATGAGCTACCTGATCCAGAATCTCTTTCTTCCAATGGACACCGGTAATTCTCAAATGAGGAGGGCCTTCGGGGCGAGCACTCAAAGCTTGGAAGAGAGCGATCCACTGAGCAGGTTCAGCAGCATTGAGATCAATTATATGAATCATTTTTTCCCCTTTCATTGCTTCAAGTATAGCTTGATTTGTCAAAACAAATGCTACCTTCAAGAAAGGGAAAAGCTCATAGAACAGCTTGTGAACAAGAATTTCCTCGGAAATCATTGTCATTCTAGTTGAATTGACGGCTTTATGGATCCCAGGCCACGATTTAAGAATCCGATCGGCAAGTGCTTCGCTGAAATATGCTGCAATCCGTTGCATAGTATCTCCAGCAGGAGAGGCAAGCAGGGAAATTTGCTCAAATATGATATTTGCATTTTCAATATTACCATTAGCAACATGATTTGCAAGATTGAGCAACAAATGGATCAAGCATAAACCCCTTTCCTCGAATTTCACTTCTCTAAGCAACAAGGGTTGTGGAGATCCTAAGCTAGGTGAAAATGACATAATGGAGAAAAACTGAAATGGTGAACAAGAAAAAATAGATGACCCTTATTCTTGAAACAAAAAACAACAAACTAAGGAATGTGGAACAATGAAATGGTGATGATTGTCAAAAGTAGCAAAGATACAGAATAAAAAAACATGAAAAAAAATGATTAAATTAACAACTTTATGTTCATTATAATACCTCACCTTTTACAACACAGAGACAAGCTTCAAGAACCCAATGTACAAGGAATGGTGAGAAAACACAAATTTAAATCACAGCACTCAGCAAAATCAACAAGAGTTTTCTATTACCATGGGCCAACAGAAAGGTACAAGATTTTACTATAAGAATTGCATAACTGAAATTAAGAATTTTGCCCAAAAGCTCCAGCTTTTCAACAAAAAACTGAAGAGAATTTAAGGAGAAAAACAAACATAGTAGAAGTTACAAGAAGAATAAGAAGAGGGAACCCTAATAAAACCAAATCATAGTAGCAGTTTCAGCACTAGAACTAACTAATATAACAAGAAAAACGCTTAACCCTTGGTGGGTCTTGAAATTGAAGGATAATCCACATGAAGCCCTCACAAAATTCCAAATCTTGCCTCTTAGAAAAAAGAAAAAAGAAAACTTTAACGGTTTGCTATCATGCTTTTTTATAAGAGTGAATTGCAAATGTTCATATTCAAGTTCTAGTTTCAAGGTAGAGTTCATGAAGAATGCGTGAAGGGTCCCTTTTGTCTTTATTTATTGTTTTGTTATCGTTCACACTAGTCACTAGTGGAGTAGGGGAATTTGTGGGACAACATCTGATCTTACATTTTGTGAATCACTCCATATAGCGTTAATTTTGATTGGTTGAAAATTTTTATTGAAGTTAAAATTATAATTGTTAAATACTTTTTTGACCAATCACATATCTTGGCACATGAAGAGAAACAAAGTTGTGGGACATCAGATATATGCGGAATTTGTGAGCCTTGCAAGTTGCAAATCTCTGTCCGTAGAACATGTCTTTTTAGTTTTTTCCCCTCACTATAATAAGCATAAAAACATCCACTTTTGTCTTTATTTGTTTTGTCTGTAATGGTTTATTTTGTCTTTAATCTTAGGTTGGTAGGGAACCAAGGCTAGCCTAAAGACTTTAAATATTCCAAAACATTACATAAAGACAAACAGTGCCCTCACTTTTGCTTCAGGTTCTGTCTGAGATTGCCAAGGCTCCCAATATGTTCCCAAATAGTGCTTTTTAATGGCTACAAAAAATTGTTGGATTGTTTGTTTTTACCACATCATTAGCATAATTAGGGACAAAAACAAGCAAAACCAAGTCTACTAAAGACTCAACTAAATATGGATTTACTCAACTCAGGATCGAAACAAATTATACTTCCAATTCAATGAAGTTTGTGAATTGTTCGATTATACTCATCAGCTCGAATTGATTTAGTTTATCAAGAATTAGCAAATTGTTTAGTTCAACTTTTTTTTTTTGAACGGCTAGTTCAACTTATTAACTCGATTTATTCAATGTAATATATTGAATGATGATTATTTATTTTATATATAATCAAGTCAACTCTTATTAATCTAACGAGTTGAAGTGTATTTAACTCAAGTTGGACTCTTAACGAATTTAATTTTTAGATCAACTTCAACTAGCTTACTTCAATAAAACATGCAACTTGTCAACCTCAAGCAAGGACAACATTAAATTAGGCTAAATTGTGCATTTTTCGGCTTAGTGTTTAGCTCATTTTCATTTTTTATATGCAAATTTTAACTTGCATCACATAACTTTCTTGAATTATGAAGAAGAAATTGTAGCAAAGGATACATATCCAGATTCAATAGCACTGAAGAAAAAACAGCATGTAGATCATTCTACAAATCCAACAGTTTTCTATTAGCAACGTGTGGACAATTTTAGTATCTAGTGGCACAAAAGTCTAATGAAGTGCTAACCGGTAACTGCATCTATGTTTAAGGTCTCATCGAGGGACAATTCACATTTACCGAGGCACGATCAGCAAAGGGAACAAAGAAGTTCCTTCTTTTAAACGCGCAGTGGCGATGAGATGAGTACCAAGCAAACAGGCTGTTTATACTTTACACACAGACATTAAACCTAGAAGCTTAGATGGAAGAGGAATGTTAGCAACACATTTTTTTACTCACTTCTTCAACGCCATTTATTATTGTTGTAATTCATGTGAGACTCACTGAATAAATAGGGGACTTGTGCAATTTAGTGAGTTTCACATGAAAAACACTCAATAATAGAAAACATATTGAAGAGAGTAAAAAAAGAGTATGATGCTGGCATTTCTCTAAGCTTAATAAACAAAACCAATTAGATGTTGGAGTCAAATGTTGTCCACCACAGTTTTAACTGGTATAGTCAGTAAAAAAGGCTAAGCTCGTGCTTACCAGAACCTTTTAATTTCAAAACCTTGCTCTTCGCCACTCTCTTTGGTTGTACCAGAACCTTTTAATTTAAAAACCTTGCTCTTCACCACCCTGTTCAGCTAATTTTTGTTGGACCCTGGTTGAAGAGTATTATCACAACCACCAGGGACAAACACTGGAAGCTGATTTGATAAGGCATTCCTTTTATATCTTGACTCTTGGGGTATGTTTACTGCTATGCTATCTTGTGCACCTGCTGATGCCAAATGCCTGTTATTTTCCAAACCATCGTTAACAGGGGCACTCAGAAGTGGACCACCAAAAAAGATAGAATTTCCTGTATACATCAGATTCTGTGCATGCTGTGCAGTAGTCTTGGGTGCAGATGATGATGATAACTCATGCGGAGGAATCGCTGATTTTCTTGCAGCGCTGCTTGTTTCAGCATTTAAATTTGGTAACTCTACTCGTGTAGATAACCTATTTCGAGCTTCTGAGGGCAACAAAGGAACTGATACATATCTGCCAGCTTCTTGATCCCAAACAACAGATGTTCGCCTCACGTCTCTTAGAATATTAGTGCTAGAAGCTGAAAGCAACAGCGGATCATTACTGATTCCCTTCGGCATCATTCTTCCATCAAGTCCAAGAGAATGATTTGATATTGGGTTCCTGAAGTTTGACAAAGTTGCTTTAGAACTTAAAGGACGTTCCGGTACCAAACTAGGAATTGGGGTAGCTTCCCTGAAGCCACCCAAACCTTGACCCTGTGGGAGAGGGCTAAGTGTAACTGCCTCATGAACATGGCTTGGACTGCTGAAACTGCTCATACTTTGACTTCCAGTTTCATACTCATCACGACTTCCTTGAGCAGGAGCAATAGAATCTCTCACTGCAGTCGATCTAAATTCATGTTTTGTTTCTTTATTACTTCCAGTCTCTGCGCTCAAACTACTTCTGATGCTCATGTTGCCACTAGAGCTTAATTCTGGATCTTGTAGACGGTGATTATCTACAGGTCGCAAAACTGAAGAAGATGCCCTAGCTTTTGCGGCTGCTCTCACTGCCTCCTTTGAATCCAACTTGGCAAGCTTCCAAGCACTAATACGAACAGGTCTCTTTGGCATCTGTTGTCCTCCAGCTGCATCTGGATCAACAGTTGATGGTAGCATTCCAGGCTCCAAGTGAGGCACAACTTCATCCTAAAACAAATGTTTAAGGGAAGTCTCATAAATCAAGTAAAAAAATTCTCCTTTTATAACAAAAGCACATTTTTTCTTGTCAAGAAAAACAGTCAGGAAAATGTTAACAGCATATATTTCCATTGAAAAATGTTCAGTAAGTCACCAGTTAAAAAGGCAAAAATCCAATAAACAAAGACATGGAAAATAGCTAATAATTTATAAGGTGAACCATTGAGAATGTTTTTGAAATTTTTAAAAGATTACTTGCTCTATCATGATTGGTTTTATATGGGGATTGTATGCAAGAGCCCTGTAAAAGTTTATTCAACATGGTTAAATTTGTTCCTTCTATTCACTCCTCCTTCCATTTGCCAAACCTAATCTACTTAAGACATTCAACATAACGATCCACTTCAACTCAACTGTAATCAACATCCTAGATTTTGCTTAAAATGAACTTCTTTAAGGAATTGAGCAAGTCATTACATGGCAACCAATAGTAGTTAACATATGATTTCCATGTTGAATCATGTAAATCAATGAAAATGAAACTGATGCAAAGAAAAGGGTTAACAAGCAATATACTCGACAGAGTGAAGGAAATACCGAAGTGAGTTTTAATTCAAAACAAAGGCATGGTTGCAATACTTAACAGGTTATAGTAGTTTATCTTGTCACTTAACTTCTTTCTGTTCATTAGAAAACTACTGATTCAGGTTAATTCTCGTTCTTCATTTTTTTAAGATAAGTAGCATTTGGATGATAAGAAAAGATAAAATTTCACAGGTGATTTATAGCCAAAAAGTCAGGACAGAAGAGCACAATGACACATTATCAAACAGGTCCTTTGAAAAGATTTAACCTTTGTACCAATTTGAATCAAAGGAACATATAAAGATGGAAGTTCACAATTATATTACCAAACATCACCTTTTGAAAATATTTAACTTCTGCACCAATTAGAAATGATGGAAAATAAAAGTAAATAAGAAAAAGTCCCAATCCTGGTGCCTTGATATTGCCCTAGAGGTCCTTCACTTATGTTTCAACACTAGAAATTTTGGTGGTTAATATAATAGAAGAACTTATTTTTATTTCAATCAATTATATAAAGATGAAAATAAATTTCAACCAATACCTGATAATCCACAAATACCCTAGGAGGGGTACACCATGACCCTTTATACTGCAAACCAAAAGAACTTCCTCCACTCAATCCAGTTGCAGCAGAGCCTGTTGGAGAGTAAAGTACATTTGGTAAATCCTCATCCACAGATGCCCCTGCAGGTGCTTCACTCATGGCTCTCATTGCTACAACATACTCATAGGTGGTGATGCCCTGATCCAATAGGAAGAAAGGAGGGCATGTTAGAGTACTGCTCTATGTTTGAAATTATGGCTAAAAATTAAAACCTGGCTTTATAGTGATCTATAAATCTCTGGGTGGTTGTCGTTGTATTCTAATTTCTCTAAATCAGTTATACTTTTTCTTCTTTCATCCTAGGGAAAATACCAAATGAGTTTTCTGTTCCTAGAAGCAGATCATTAATAAGACAACCAAAAGCACTTGTCTGAAACTTTTTCCACGATAAGTTTTATGCAGAGAGCAAATATTATTCTTTTTCAAATAATTAGGGGCAACAAATTACTGAATGCAAACCTATATGAAAATTGCTCTTATAATGCTTGAAAGTTTTTCTAAAACTCCACCAAGTGTTCCCTAAGATCCATCGCAGTACAGTGCCCTCAATCAATTTAAGACTAGCCAAGCAGTACAGAACCATGTATATAACGGGGGCAGTGAGGAAAAAGAACAGAAAACAACCTCAGATTCCCAGCATCTGAATTACTGACCTTCCTGATTAGGATCATGTGGAAGAAGAAAAGCTCACACAAAGGCACGCAAGCGAGGACAGAAACTGTAGTGCATACAACCTACAGATGTCGAACCAAGAATCATTATGAATTTTCACATGTACTTAGTATTGACAATCGCTATATGCCAAATTTACTACAAAACGTAAAATAAAAGAGATACCACAACTGTTGCAAATGGGGGGCGCGAGAATCCATTTCCAAGTCTATCAATAATCTCATATTCCATTCCTCTCTTGTTAATAAAGAAACGCACTAAAACAGCAATACCCACTCCAGCTTCAATAATAAGCTGAAACACATAAGAACAATGTACAAATTAGCAACAATAAAAAAATTCCTTTAAAAAGAATACATCATATGTATGGACCAATATACATACCCACATAAGACTAAAGCCCATGAGAGCAATGAAAGAGTAGTAATTTTTTAGACCCACACAATTATTAAGCCACTGCAGCAAAGTAATGTATCATGTGAAGCTCAAAGTTGAAAAGAAATCATGAAAACATTATAACAAAATTAAACAATACTCCAAGATGTATATTGTGACTCAGCAGTCACACACTGATGCATACCCGACAATGGTGATCAAAGCCATCAACACATTTATCACAACTTCTGCAATGTTTACTGAACTTGCGCACCTGAAACATCGGAAGCAAAGGAAACGGATAAAAATAGAATAATTCTACATCCTCCTAATTCATGTTCAGAAAAATTCCTCCTACCTCATCCTCCCAAAAATCTTCCTAATTACCATAGGTTGTTTTAAAAGCTGTTTACATTTCCAAGACAATGGTACATTTACTTTTTTATTTAGTAGTTGCTATATTTAATGTTAAGAGGATCTTTAGGAGGATATAGCAAAGCTGATAAAAGTATACAAACAGAGTGAGTAGTCATTCCCAAATGCACACAACCACAGGAATTTCCAAAAATAGAATTCAATGCCATCTCTATCACTCAAGTTTCCAAGAAAGTGGAAATCCCAAGTTAATTAAGACCGCAACTATATAAAAAAATATCCAAATCATTACTACTATTATTATACTCCACCAAGTTTCCAATGAAGGATGTGACTATAATTACTTTTCCTGAAAAAATGATTTAATAAAATCTGAATGTTTCCATGAAAATAAATATATCATCTGAATGTTCCCAGTTTATATAAAGAAACCATGGTGTTTCTAAAAGAAAATAATAATCTACTTTTGCAATTACTCATACTGTACCCTTAATTTATTATACTACCTGTGACATTAGAATATGCGCTTAATAGCAATGCAGGGGTAAAATAAAATGTAGCGGATACTACTAACAACAAAACCAATTAGGAAAAAAAGAACATAAATTGAAATGTTTTTATACCATGTGCCACAAGTCACAATTTAATACCTCAGAATTGCACAAAGTGCAGAACAGAGCATCTTCACCACCACTCTGATCACCAGCTATTACTTCCTGTTTCCGACAATCTTCTAGTGAAAATAATATACAGAAAATTCCTCCAATTAAATCACATGAGTTTCTCTTATTCATTTTCGTTGAATTATCTACTCCATCAAGATCTCCCACAGTGCTTTTCTTACTTGCATTTGCTATAGACCTTTCGGAAGCAATAGATGACCGAGAAGAATGCTCTCCTGCAGCAATGCCATCACTTTTAGAAGCTTGATGCTTCCTCGATAAACCATGGGCTGAATTGAATGTATTTCCAACTTTAGGGTCAAACTTATACATAATGCCCGGATCCGCGGGGTTAATTGCAGTACATCTGATGTAAAGAATGAAAACAGCAAGTCCCTGCAATCCCACAAGAACAAAAGTACAACATTATCCCTGCCTCTTATAGGTTCATAAATAATAAATAATAAAGCTAGTGGATTAAAGAAAAGGCAGTTCACATACCACAGGAGAGTAAACACCAATTAAGGTGTATTCCCATATATGACCTCCAAGGAAGGGAGCAAGGAAAGCATAAAAAGCAATCACCAACAAGCAGAATACAGTGATTGCAACAACCTAATCAAGTAAAAAAGAACCAATTTTTAGAAGGGGGGAAAAGTTAACATGCCTGCAACTGAAAAATAAAAGTCAATGCAAAGAAAATACTAAACATTATATGAACCAACAAGAATATGGAAAATAGCATATGGATATATTTTACCAATGTAAGGATCAATTTTATTTTTTCTCATTTTAAGTAGACATGGGTACAGCCATGTAAGGTACCTACCAAGCAAAAGGGGAAATTTGATTGCACTGACATACGACTTGAGGTGCTTTATGTTTATGGCACAGAATGTTGGCTACGAAACTGCCAACAATAGCATAAGTGTGGCATAGATGAAAAGGTTGTGTTGGATGAGTGATACAAGAAAATATAAGATGAGGAATGAATGTATTACAGGAAAAGTAGGAGTGATGCCTACTAAATAAAATATAGTAAGAATTATCCCTAAGATGGTTTCGACATGTGAGAGGAAGACCAAGAAAGCCCCAATTATAAGAGTTGATCAACTGGAGGACACCCCAATAATTAGAGAGAGGAAGACTAAGAAAAACTATAGGCGAAACCGCTAGAAAAATATTTAGATCTAAATATTCTATTAGAATATTTGGTTTTTGATAGAACAAAGTGGTGTTGATTGAAAAAGTCTTTGGATGTCGTCGCAATAAGTAGTACATTGATCATGTAGTCGAGAGACATTAAACCAGTCATTTTACACATTCGTATCAAAGACATCAATCTCATGCTCGAATCGACTGCCAATTTTCTCCAAGCATGACCCTCTTTCCATGTATCTCATCTAAAATTAAAACTAAGTTTTATTTCAATGGCAAAATTGCTATTTTGGTCCCCAACTTAATTTATTTTCTCAATTTGGCACCTCCATTTTTTTCTTCTCAAATTGGTCCCTCGACTTTGTTTACCCTGTCATGTTAGTCCTTCCGCCAGTCAATTTTGTAACATCGTCCATTTGAGGCCCAAAACAACATCATTTTGGGTCTTGTTCTCCATGGATCTAGGTTTTCTTCTTCTTTGCGACACCATCACCACAAGTCCTCCACCATATATGCCATCGCCGCCCCAAGGCCCTCAATCAATCCACTCTTCTACTCCTTCTCCAATAGCAACCTCCACCAGCCTGGAGGAACAGCGGCAGCGGCAGCATCGTGTAGTACAAAACGATGATGTTTTATGGAAGCAGAAAGCCATGGATATGCAGACTCAAAAGTGCATTGTTTTGATGGCAAGGAAGAGTAAAATGACATTGTTTTGAAGCCATGTCATCAAAGTAACAAACATTGTTGAAGGCGTCAAAAAACTCATTGACAAGATGACTAACATGAGAAACAAAGTTGAGGTTTGAAGTAAACAAAATTAAGGAACCAAATCGGGAAAATAAGTTAAACTGAAGAACCTAAAATAGCAGTTTTGCCTATTTTTACAATCAACTATGATGAAATTATAGATAACATTTTACACTGTCAACACGTCATCACCATTGATTTGTATTACTTTTGTTTCAGAGTGCATTATTTGTTGATAAGTCAATGATAGTTAATAAGTCAATAGTGCATTATTTGTTGACACCGTAAAAAAACACTGTCACTGCCACTGTTAGTGTATACATATTAAATCATTTGCCAATAAGTTTGGTTGATTCGGTAAGGAATTGGCTCTTAGCCGAGAAGGTCATGAGTTCAAATTCAGGAAGTCGTTAGTGAGTAATATGTCTGGTGAGCCCAAGAGCAACTGAATTATAATATTTTTTGTAATACAATTTTGATGCAAACACAGTAAGTAATAAAACATTATGAAGTGATATGTGGTGAGTTATTAGAAGAATAAAGCAAGAAAAATGGAATTGATAGAGATATTGATGAATTATGGGTTCCATAAAACCCTAAAATAAAAAAAGTGAAAAAGAGAAGAAGAAGAAGAAGAAGAAGAACCTGAAAAGTGTGAGCAGGTAACTGCCAGCCATGTTTTCTAACCATGTTTTGTAAGGAGACACAGCACTTAGCCCTAAGTCCCTAACCTTACACTCACTTACCTACTTGCTTGCTATTTCCAGAGCTACCTAATGAACCCAAAGGAAAAAAGGGAACAAACATTCTATAAATAACGTCACAAAATACAACCACACTACTCAAAAGACTCAATTTATTATATAAAAATATTATTACATTGTATTTAGAGCATGATGGTAACCCTTTTTCGTTCTTAAATGTATCATATTGATTATTTTATATTTGTTTACACTTTTCAACAACTTAAACAACTCAAACCAAAATCATTGTAACTTTATTTCGTTCTTATCTGGACCCGTAAACATGCTCACATTTATATTTTTCTCTCTTGTAACAAATGTTTTCGTTTAATGTTGACTCACAACTTTAAAAATATTGTTTATTTAGCTTACTGTTGTGAAATAAGAACAAAAATGACTCATCTTCGATAGTGAACTTGAACGAATAACGTGTTTATTTCGCTAAGAACGGTTTTTATATTACCATCGTGGATGCTCTTGGAGGGTAAAACTGTTACATTATTAAACAAAATTTCCTTTAATTTTTGTGCACTTCTTTTTTCTTTGGATTTTAAGAGTAAATTTGTATCAATATAAATATCATTTTATTTTGTCTTTTCTTTATTTTTCATAACACTATCTTATACTTCAATGTCACCAATTTACAATGTAAATTAAGTAAAGTTCTCATAAATTTTATGCTCGTACAGGTACCTAGTAATTATTTTTCATTTTAATTATCTATTAAACTTTATAAGTCGGTAAAATTTGTTCTAAATAAATATAATGTTAAATTATTAATATGTCAATAAGAAAATCGTTGCAACTGATTGAGAAGAAGATAAGTAGATTTAAGAGTTAAAAGTTGATTAATGTCGTAATAATATGACATATTTAAAAATAAAATAATAATAATCTATCAATCAAGGTTAAGAAAAAATACATGAACTATAATTTTTCATTGCTATTATTTTGACATTATCTTTGTGTAGTGATTAATTTCACTAATATTTGCAGAAGAATAATTAATTCATGGTAATTATTTGTAACATACATAAAGTTTATAGTGATTTTATAGATTTCCCCATTTTATATATATCACCTATTTATTCATTCAACATTCATATTTAATTATTATTATCATTTATTTTGATATATGTATATATATGATGGAAGAATGAATAATGAGGTGGTGATATATTATTTTTGTAAAAACATCACACTTTAAATAATATGTATTATTATTTCACATTCTACCTAATCTCATTTCTTCCTGTCACTTTTTTTTATTAGGTACGGATGATTATTTGTAAAAAGCGTAAAGTTATGCATATTTTTATAAATTTTCCCATTTTATATAATGTGATATATTTATTTATTCAACATTCATATTTAACTATTATTTATATATGAATAAAGAATAACTAATGAGTAGGTGATGTATTAATTATATATAAATATCACACTTTAAATGGTATGTATTATTATTTCATATTCTATGAATATGAAATAGAATAGAATATGGAATAATATTCTACCTAATCTATCAATAGACGTTGGTTCAAGTGGTACATGTTTGAGTCCTTTTAAGCAAGAATTCGGGTTTGAAATGGAAAAAATGTCCGTTGGGAGAGTTAGCCCCACGACTCGGATAAGATTGCCTACAATGTGATGAAACATGTGGGAAACCAAAAAAAAATATTCTACCTAATATCAGTCACTTTTTGTTTTTATGTACAACTGGAAGAAGAAAAAATGGGTTGTCTTGTATTATCTTTTATGTTTTTTAATATATCATTATCTCTTTGTAATCAGTATTCTTTATTACTTATATAAATCAATATAATAATGAATAATGATAAATTTGGAAATTAATCATTACCATTTTCCTAAAATTTAATGTTTAAACAGTACAAATAGATAAGAATGGAGAATATTTCTTTAAATTATTTTGAATATAAAAATTAGTCAAAAGTGGGTATGAGCAAGAGGCACATTCTATAAAATATATTATTTACCTAATCCTTTTTTCCTACTCTCACTTCCTTTTGTTTTTATTTGACAACTACAGTTAATACTTAATAGATGAATAATAAATGTATTTTTTGTGTCGGAAATTAGTATTTCCCCGAGGGGTGTTAATTAAGATGGACATAATTTATGTGAATTATTTTTCTCTATAGTTAATAAATTAATAAATACTAAATAATACAAACTTCCATGTCTTCATTACCATTTATGAGTCAGAGGAAGAGAATATATATATATATATATATATATATCATTCATATTTAATTATCAATAACTTTTAAATATAAGTAATATAAATAAAATAAATAATATATTATACAGTAATATTGTGGTACTCAGTATGTCCTTGTTTGCTGTAAATGGAAGTTTATACTTTGTACTTATTTTTTTATAATAAAATGAGCTTAAAGTTACATATGTTTGACTTTTACGGTAGGTTGTTTTTCTGAATCAGCTATGCCAATGAATATCTGGACTTGTAGGTATTTGCATATAATACACGTAATGGATTGTGTCTAGGTATGTGTATTTGACCTGTGGTAACTGAGATCGGAGACATTGGGACCTGCTGTTGGTTGGGTCTAGGTCCAGGTAATGAGATATTTGTACTCGTTATTCTTTATGCTACATTATAAATACATAATTGTATTATCATATTAATTTATAAATGTGATTGTTATGTTCTTAAGCAATGATGTGATGTAATATTAGTAAGCAGTGATGTTAGATCGTTAACTCATATGTATTAAGTATGATGTAATATCGAGTAAAACAAGTTATGTTTAATAGTCAATTTAAATTGTGTTTAAAATTTTAAATTAGGTTTTATAACTTTTTCTCTTATTGGTCGTCTAAGTAACAATGAAATTCCCCAATAGTTAGAGGTTCCTGAGTCGCAATTTGGTCCAACAGAAAAATGAAGAATCAATGTAAGTTTAAAGTTGGTAAATTGGCATGTATACATCAGCTGAAATAATACTTGGATTGTGTTAGGTTCAGGAGTCATGATATGCTTGCCCCTTTCACAGCTGGGTGGCAGATTACTGATGTGAATCCTTTGGTTATAGACAAGTCAGAGATGAACTTCCTTGCTATGTTTCTTCTATTTTTCTTTAACAAAGGCCACTTAACTTATTGAGTTAAATGAACCCTTCTTACCAACGGATGTTGGTTCAAGTGGTATATGTTTGATTCTCCTTAAGCAGTTTCGAGTTTGAGTCTTGTAAATGGAAAAAATACTTGCTAAGAGAGTTAGCCCCACATACCTGTAGATGTTCCCGACTCGAACAAAATTGCCTCCAGTTTGAGGATACATGTTGGTGGGGAAAAAAATGAAGCCTTACTTTGTATTATATTATTTACCTGACCAATGGTGCCAGGGAAGCTATGTATATGATATTAATGGGAAGAAATATCTTGACTCACTTGCTGGCCTATGGTGCACTACTTTAGGTATTTATGATATTTACTTTCTACTCATTTTCTTCATTTTCTTTTCACTGTCTCTGTTTTTTTCTTCAGAAGATTGGTTTAATCTGAAAGTCAATTTTTGTACTGAGAGTGTTATTTTTGTCACTACAATTGAACTTATGACAAATTGCAAAAACATGATTATGAATGAAATATTTTATCATCCACCATATGATATTATATCAGATACACTCTTAATCATGGAGTATATATTCACATTTAGAAGTAGTAAATGGTACACACTTTTTAAGTCTTTTTTGTGTATTCATGTAAATAAAAGATCAAATATATTAAATTTTGCAGGAGGAAGTGAGCCTCGCCTTGTTGAAGCTGCCACTAAACAATTACAGAAGTTGCCATTTTACCATTCCTTTTGGAACCGTACCACCCAACCTTCTTTGGTATTCTTATCATTCTCCAATAGCCATGCTTTAATTTTCATGTTTTGTATTATGTAATATTGTTTTTTGTGCTTTCCACTTTACAAAATTGATTGTGTCATTGATGATGTACACACTTCATATCAAAATAGTTGTTTTCCCTTTTTATGTTCAAATTATCTTTTACATGCAGGTTCTAGCCAAGGATCTCATAGAAACTTTCACAGCCAGAAAAATGGCTAAAGCTTTTTTTGTTAATAGTGGATCAGAAGCCAATGACACCCAGGTTCCTTTGATCAACATATTATTGAAGTACATAGTTTATGCAGAACAAATGGTAGCTATATTTGAAGTTCATATATTTTCTTTCAGGTCAAACTTGCATGGTATTACAACAATGCACTTGGACGACCAAATAAGAAGAAGTTTATAGCTCGTTTTACCTCGTACACATGACATCTCAACCTGTGATGTTTTCTCTATTTTACCTGAAAAGTGTGCATAGCAGCTGATGTATTTTTTTCCTTTGTGACAGGTATCATGGTTCAACATTAACAGCAGCTAGTCTTACTGGGTAAGATGCACTTGAGAATATTTTCAGTAAACTAGTGCTTATGTAGAACAGCTTTATGTTATTTACATAGAGGAGGCTCTTCACTCACTTAACATGTGTATTTCAGCCTTTCAATTTTACATCATAAGTTTGATTTGCCAGCACCATTTGTCTTGCACACTGATTGTCCACATTACTGGCGCTATCGTCTTCCAGGTTATTATATACTTATATTGATGGATATGTTTGTAGTCATATTTTAAGGCATAAATCTTATACTTGCTTATGAGTTATGAATTAATATCTCAGGTGCAACAGAAGAAGAGTATTCAACAAGGTTAGCCGACAATCTGGAGGAGCTGATTCTAAAAGAGGGACCAGATACAGTACTACAAGATTTCATGCTCTTTGACATTGTTTTCAGCTACTGAAACATTGATTTTCTTACTGAGTGGCATGATTTTTTAACCCAGATTGCTGCATTTATTGCTGAACCAGTAATGGGGGCAGGTGGTGTGATACCTCCACCTTCAACTTATTTTGAAAAGGTATTTTTTTCATCATCAATTCTTAACATATGCTAGAGTTTCTCACTCTCTGTCTCTGGTGTCCACATAATGCATGTTCATTTGTATTCCCAGTCCCAAAGACATGAATGTATCAATCGTAAATAAATTAAACCTTGTTCATAAGTTCATTAGCGAACTTTGTTTATCTGCTTGAATAAATTTAAACCTTTCATATTTTGTTCACATTTTTGCTGGTTCTTATGAAACAAATAAATTATGATACTGTAAATGCATGTGCTCTTGCAATTGCAATTGAAGCACTCAAGATATACAAGTGTGTCTCTTTATATTCACATTTCTTAAAACTTATATGATGCTTATTCTATATGCATGCTTCTATAGTATATTTTGGCTATAAAGTATGATATTATAATAATCTATCACTCATCTTACCAGGGAAATAAATATTGTGGACGAAGTGAACAAAATTTCACCAAAGTTCCAAGATGGCCTAAAGGCATTTTCTGATAATCCTATAATTGGAGAGGTATCTATTATTTGCTCCATAGATCTTAGTTAGTAGTTATAATAAATGCACAACAAAAATAACATTCTGGATCTGCAGATACGAGGAACCGGCTTGATTTTGGCGACAGAGTTTGCAGACAATAAGTCACCTAACAATCCATTCCCTCCCGAATGGGGCAAGTTCTATACTTTTCACCCATGTTTTTTGCCCATTCCTATTTTGTATTGTCAATATTTTATTAGTTGTCTCTACGTAAATATATTTCCACGTATTCATTGGTGGTACATGAATGAGACAAGTATGCTGTTTTTAGAGTGATATCAGCATATTTTCCTAGTTTTGACACTTCTGTATATTGATTATTGCAGGGGTGGGTGCCTATTTTGGAGCACAAATTGGGAAATGACTTTAGATTTGGTTTTTATGCATAGTTGGTCTAATGTTTTCTAATTTGTCCTCCAATGGGCATATTACACTTTCACAAATACAAGAGCTCAAGTCTCAGCTTAACTAGTACCTGAAACCAGTGATAATGATCTTAGTTTTCAGGAAGTGTAATTTCATCATGTACTTGTGCTCATTTGTTATAGGTATTTCATCATTGGAACCTTAATCCAATGCCAAGTAAATTAAAGATGTGAAGCAAACAATTAAACAAGTAAAAGCAAAGTTGGTTATGTATAAATAATAAGGATAAAATCATTCTTGGCACCAAAATAAGCCAAACTGTAAGAATGACTCTAAATGAGGAGTTAGACTCGTCTTGTGAAAAAATACACTAAAAAACTAAAACATAATGATATTTATAACCTTTAATTTTTATTGAAGTTACAGTTTTGGCCTTAAAAGTACACTACAAAATACAACTTGCCTCGGAGTCTTACTCCTGAATCAAGATTTAGTATTTTTGGAAGCTTGTCTTCTAGCACGTCTCTCTCTAGAGCTTGATGAAGGGATATACCTTCCTCCATTTTCAGATTCAGATTTTTCATCTAAATCTCTAAATGATTTCTGTCTCAATACAATATTTAAAATTGATTAATTTGATAAATGGTTGTTAAATAGAAATAAAAGAGAAAAGATAGTTGATGTTAGTTTAGATACCTGACTGAGTTCAGAAAAACTAACAGCATAGAAAGTGACAGCTGCAGCAGCTACAATTCCAACAACAGGTATAGCTATTTGCATGGCATCCATTTCTCTCTATTTCTCACTCACACTATAGGTATAATGAGTGTGTGGATGAATTATGGAGAAGAAGTTCATAAGGATAAGATAAGAAAAGCTTCTTAGGCTATTACTTTTTAATCATTTTCTGTAAAATTATTTCTAAAACTAAACAAAATAATAATACACATATGATGTTTTGATTGATAGGATAAGATAACTTATCTTCTTAAGAAATACTTTATTCTCTTCACTTAATCATTAGAAAACATTTGTTGTCCTACTTTTTGTATTACTTCATGTCACTTCTAATTTGTTGAAAAACGTTATTTAAATTAAAATAATAATTATTGAACATTTTCTAGCCATCATTTCATCGGGAATACATTTGCTGTCCCACACTTTGTGTCACCCCATGTACCATAAGCTTATGATTGGTCAGAAAAATATTTAATAATTAAATTTTAACTTAAATATATTTTTTCTGACCAATCACATGTCCATGAGATATTGAATGACACAAAATGTGAGACAATAAATGTGTACTCCATTTCATTTAGCACATTCAGTGATACAAAAGAGTGAGACATCAGACCTGTAGGAGAGTAAGTCGAGTAGTATAAACCAAATTTAATTGGAAAATCAGAAAGTGAAAATAGAAATTATAGTAAGTAGTAATTGATTTGTTATACTCTGGTGGGCTTATTGTACCCAGAGAGCCCATTAAGGGGTATGTAAGGACATAAAATTTAAAAGAATGTCAAAATATGAACTATAAAGTTTGGCACTTCTTGGAGTCATACAAATTGGACAAACAGAAACATGTTAGAAGAAATCTCCCCTTTGTTTTCAATTGTCCTCTAATTATTCAAAAAAGAATTAATATGTATATACTGACAGTGTAAGTGTTTTTATACTGTCAGTAAATCTCCATCATTCATATGTTAACTATTATTGACTTTTAAATAAAAGTATTACAAATCAATTATGGATGATGTGCTGATTTTACATTGTTAGTGCATAGATTTTAAACTCATTTAAAAATAGTGGATGATAATCAAAACAGATTATGCTATGGAGTTTGGACAAATAGAAGTTGTAGTTTAAATTCACTAAGAATGAAGTTGGTTTGGTTAATAATGAATTGACTAATACCATACGTAGTTATAAGTTAATTTTTTTTTGTCAACTATGAGATATATTTATAAGTTTTTTCTAAGTAGTTATAAAGTTTTGAAGTCTATCTTTACTTTAACCAGTCCCCATAAGTCCATAACCAAACTTACACAAACTTGTCATTTATATAAAAAAAATTAAAATTAAATGCTTTTACAAAATATCTCTAGCTTTTTTGATAAAAAAAACCTATATGTTATATGATTTTTTTTATTATTTAAAGAGTAAATCATATCAATATATTCAAAAAAAAATTATCTCATAAAGGCAGTGAAGAAATTTGACAAGCTTGAGTTTTATTATACACTAGTTTGTAGCCCCATCCAAGTAAATAAAAATTCTAATTATAAATAAAATATTAAAATAAAGGATTAAAAATCTTAATTTTAAATTGTTTATGTATTTGATACTCCAATTAGTAATTATTTAATTAATAAATAACTAATTAATTATAAATAAATAATAAAAAGCTATAAACACAACTTATTAAATTTGTTACTAGCTAAAAAAAAAAGACTAAAAAATACATTCAATATGTATGTATTAAATAAATAATTAGTAATTAGAGTAAATACATAAATAACTAAAAAATAATTCAATACTTTATTTATATTTAACATGCAATATTTTTATTTATTTAGAGATAAGGTGAAAGATTAAAAATATTATGATTTTTTAGTTTGAGGTAACTAATGTAACTTTAAGGATAAAATTTGAAAAGTGAATTATAGAAAGCTAATTTTACTTTCTAAATATTACATTTTATAACTTTCTAAATAATTCATCTCATTGACTCCATAATAAGCGAGAAATTTTGTTACCTTGATTGATCATTCACAATTTGTCTGATTCGAAGTTACACAATTGATATCACCATCTTCATGTTTATCTTGTAGTATATAATGTTGATGTTGCTCTAACTTAAAAAGTTGATCATTGGTTGAGCTCATGTGAATATAATTATACAATGTAAACACAACCATAATAATCTTGATTTGGATCTTTACATGGAATTTGGTTAAGAAATTTCTATATTTTTTTTAGGACTCTAAATGATCTCTCGATACAGCTACGAAGTAATGAATGTGTACGATTAAAAGCTTTTTCATCATTATTAGGTGCCTCCTTTTTAAATTGTGATTAACGGTACCTTATTTTTTGATATGGTACCATATCTATCATTCTCTATGATATCTCTTATCCATCAAATAATACATACCTAGTTAAATTTGAAAAAATGAAATCAATAAATATGATCATCATACTTTAAGCAATAAATAATAATAATTTAAAAAAAAATTGTAGAAGCCACACGAATGGAGGACTACTGGTTTGTTTATGCGAGTGAAACCTAAATGGAGGAAATGAAGGAATGACATATAAGGTTAAAACAATATTTTTAATTGAGGGGTGTTATCTAATTTGTTAAAATATTGAAGGATAAAATTAAAAATCAAATTATTAAAATTTACTTTCAATTTTTAAATGTTACTTGAAATAGCTTTCTAAAAAATAATTTTAAACGCTACAAACTCTTTTTTTAAAAGGTACAAACTACTTTCAATTTTTGTTTATTAAGCACCTCTAAAAGCTTTTTTAGTGACTCAAGAAGATTCAAGTAATTGGAAAGTTACTTTAAAGGTTTGTCGAAGAATATCCTAATATATTATTTTATTAAACTTGTAGTAATTAAAACCTTAAATTTAGTATATTGTTTTAGGAATTATTTATTTTGTAGTAATTTGTTAATTTACTAATTTTGAATAAAATTACTTCCTAAAACAAAGCTAAACAGTCAAAAATAAAAAATTGTGTAATCTTAATTGACTTTATTTTTTTAATAATTAGAATACAGAAAAAATGTATGAGCTACAAATATGAGGTTTTAGGAATAATTTATTTTGTAGTAATTTACTAACATATCAAAATTTGAATAAAATTAATTCATAAAATAAAACTAACCAGTCAAATGTAAAAAATAGTATAATCTGATTTGAATTAAATTTTTTTAATAATTAGAATACAGAAAAAATGTATGAGCTACAATATATGAGGTTTTAGGAATTATTTCTTTTGTAGTAAATTTTAATTTACTAACATATAAAAATTTGAATAAAATTAATTCATAAATAAAACTAACCAGTCAAACGTAAAAAACAGTGTAATCTGAATTGACTTTATTTTTTTAATAATTAGAAAACATAAAAAATGTATGAGCATAAAATATAAAGAATGATGTTTTAGGAATTACTTATTTCGTAGTAATCTGTTAATTTACTAACATATCAAAATTTGAATAAAATTAATTCCTAAAATAAAGCTAACCAGACAAACGTAAAAAATTGCGTAATTTGAATTGAATTTACTTTTTTAATAATTAGATTATAGAAAAAATATATGCACTACAATACATGAGATTTTTACTCTATTAATATATCATCCATAATTCATGTTTAATTATAATTTAATTTTAATATAAAAATACAAATAAATAATATCAAATATATTAACTATCTATAAATCTTTACAAGCTACATAAAAACTTAACTTTGTACATAAGTTATTAAATCAGAATTATTCGATAAAACTAGTTTCATAGCTAAAATTTGAAATATGATTATAAAATACATACAATACTTATTTTTTATTTACTTATTATTTATATAGTTATTTATTAATTAAATAATTATTAATTAAAGTAATTAAATATATAAATAATTTATAAATAAATTTCAATATTGACTAGAATTATTTTTCTCCATAGTTAACAATAATACTAAATAAAGGTACAAACCTCAATTAATGCATTGATTTAGTGGAAGATATAGTTTCTTTACACTAGTATCACAAATAATTTATAGATAAAATTTATCTACTGAACATTCTAAAGTTTTTTACACTGTCAATACATTATATATCATTAATTTGTATTATTTTTATTTGAGAATCAATAGTGGTTAAGAAATCAATAGTAAATGATTTACTGACAGTGTAAAAAAACACTTACACTATATGTATACGTATTAAACTCTCATAAATATTACTAACTTAATATAAATGTTAAGTCTCCCTTACAATCTTATCACTACTCCTCACTTCCTTTGATCACATTGTTGAGAGATCGATAACACAATCATGGATAAGCTGCTCGCAAAATCTTCTTTGGCAAAGGATGAAAGGTGTTTGTTTCTTCTATGATTATTGATCACAGTTCTATCCTGCATGTATCTAAATTGATATAATGATTTTGAAATTGATAATACCTTTCATTGCTTTCTATGATAAAATACAGTGCTGAATATTACCACTCTATATTTATATTTATATTTATATTCATATTCATATGCAGAGATGTTAAACTTAAATGTCCTTTTATTGATACATTCATGAGTATGGTATTATGGTTGAGTGCATAACCTATGCTTTTTATCTTTAAATTCTGGGTACATATTACGGTTATAACAATTATTACAAGTCAAAATTTGGTGGAGAGTCCAAGTTTAAGTGTTTTGTTGTTTAAATTCGGTCTGTTTAATGAATATGTTAAAGTACTGAGTTAATGAATCACTAGTTGGATCGGTAGGTCACTGATTGGATCGATGGGTCAATTGAATTATTTAACTTGATTTACATTAAAAATTCTAAAAATTATAATATTAGTTAATATTATTTAATAATTATATATTCAAAATTTAACCATATTATCATATCTAATTAAAAAATCAACAAATAATATTTCACTACCATAAAATGTCACAAATAATTTAAAAATATTGTCAAACAACATATATATTATACTTTAATTATAACAAAAAGTGCATATAAATTTAAAATTTAATTAAAGAATGAAATGTTTGCTATAATATAAATTAATAAATCACAAATATAACTATAAATATAAATAAGTTAAAAATATTTGATTTTTTTTTCACTCAAAACGTTATCATTTTGGTTGTTTTAAAAAAATATTTTCTGATTGACTCGGTCGGTCCAACCGGTCCGACCATCCAAGTCACGGATTTTAGATTTAAACCGACAGAGTTAAACCAAGTCAATCCATTTTTGATGCAAAACTGATTAAATGAGGGGCTCGTATTAGTCAAATGCTCGATTCATGATTGAATTAGTCGGACTGTCCAATTCGAGCCGAGTTTTATAACACTGATCAAATTTAGTTTAAGTTTGGGACATACATAAAAATATATATTCATTAATTTTTCCCTTTTCCCGATATATTTTGAGACAATGTCCTAAGTTTAGAAGCATGATGTCATGTGTACGAGCTGAAATACCTTGATTGTATCAGGTTTAGGACACATCATATGCTTGCCCCTTTCACACCTGGGAGGACGACTAATCCTGTGATTATAGACAAGTCAGAGGTGCATTTCCTTGTTGTGTTTCTTTTATTATTTTTTTAACAAAAGTGACTTAACCTATATTGAGTTAAATGAAGGTTTATTTTATTTTCATTTGAAATATATTTGTTTTTGAATTATATAATTTTATCTAACCATGGTGTTAGGGATGCTATGTATATGACATTAATGGGAAGAAATATCTTGACGCACTTGCTGGCCTATGGTGCACTAGTTTAGGTATTTCTAATATTTACTTTATATTTATTTTATGCCACCTATGTTGAACTTGTAACAAATTGAAAAAAAATATGAATATGAATGAAATATTTTATTTTCCATGATTTGGTATTATATCATATACTCTCTGAATCATGGGGTATATTCACATCTAGATCGAAGTTATAAATGATGCAGAAATTTTAAGACTTTTTTGTGTATGCATGCATGTAAATGGTTTTACTAAAAATATCAAATATATTAATTTTTGTAGGAGGAAGTGAGTCTCGCCTTATTGAAGCTGCTACTGCACAATTAAAGAAGTTGCCATTTTACCATTCATTTTTTAACAGGACTACTGAACCTTCTTTGGTATTTATATATATATAGCATTATTTATGTTTATTTTCATGTTTTGTATTATGTAAAATATGTTTTTGGTGCTTTTCATAACAAAACTGTTGATTTCTAATTTTATATTCAAATTTATTTTTGACACACAGGTTCTAGCCAATGAGCTCATAGAATTATTTACAGCTAGAAAAATGGCGAAAGCTTTTTTTGTTAATAGTGGATCAGAAGCCAATGACACTGTGGTTCGTTTGATGAATACTCACTTATATTTCTTACATTCTCATATTTTCTTGTTTGAATTTTCATTCAATTGTAATTTGAAAGCTAGATATTTTGGATTGTAAATTTAGATCTGCTTTTATAAAGGTTTAGTAAAAGATATAAACAACAAAAATGATGATAAATAGATGACATATCAACCTATTACAGAAGTAAATTATAACACTTGAGATCGACCAAGACCCATGAATATACTGAGCGTGTCACCAACAGCTTAAATACACTTGTATTATTTTATTCTCTATACCTCCGCAACTCGAACCCGTGACATCTTGTATAAATAGTCAGTATATCAATGAGTCGCTACCATTAAGTTATTGTAGTTTAATGGTAGCGACTATTTATCCTTGAGCTCACGTGCTCGAGTCGTGGAAATCTCCCCTTTGTAGATAATAAAATAATGTAAGAGTATTTAAGCTGCTGAATGACACGTTCAACATATTCATGTGTATAAAAGGTCGCATGTCATAATTTATGTCGGTATTACATGCAGAAGATATGGTAGCTATATTTAAAGTTCATATATTTTCTTTCAGGTCAAACTTGTATGGTACTACAACAATGCACTTGGACGACCAAAGAAGAAGAAGTTTATAGCTCGTGATGAATCGTACACATGCAATCTCAACCTGTGATGTTTTCTCTATTTTACCTGAAAAATGTGCATAGCTTATGTACTTTTTTTCCTTCTGACAGGTATCATGGTTCAACAATGATAGCAGCTAGTCTTTCTGGGTAGGGTGCAATGGAGAATTTTTGATTATTTTCACTAAACTAGTGTTTAAGTAGAACAACTTTATGTTATTTACATTGAGGCCATTCACTCACTTAACTGAAAAATGTGTATTTCAGCCTTCCAGCTTTACATTATAAGTTTGATCTGCCACTTCCATTTGTCTTACACACCAACTCTCCACATTACTGGCGCTATCATCTTCCAGGTTGTTATATTGATGGATATATTTTAGAACAAATGTGTGTCGACATATAATATCCGACACACGTACCCGTGCTTAAGGCATAAATCTTATACTTGCTTATGAATATCTCAGGTGAAACAGAAGAAGAGTTTTCAACAAGGTTAGCCAACAATCTGGAGAAGTTGATTCTAAAAGAGGGACCAGATACAGTACTAAACATTTCACACTCTTTTACATTATCTTCAACACTAATATGTTATATATCCTTCTACTAAATCCTTCTACTCACAAGAAAGTGACATATGTCACTTATAAATTAATCATTAATAAATAAAATGTCTATCTCTTTGTGACATATGTCTTATGGTGGGTAGGAGGAAAAGTATGAGCATATAGTAGGAGAATATATCACTGACCGACATGATTTTTTATCGCAGATTGCTGCATTTATTGCTGAACCCTTAATGGCGGCCGGTGGTCTGATACCTCCACCTGCAACTTATTTTGAAAAGGTATTTTTTTTTCCATCATCAATTCTTCACACATGTTAGATACATGAATGCATCGATAATAAACTATCTTTTAATCTGTAAGAGTAAGAGATGAGCTTATAATGTATGTTGTAGGTCTGAGGAACCAGTTTGCTCTCACCATCATCATGATTTTATGTGATAGAAGTTAGATATAGGAACCCTTAGGACAATAGAGTCACACGTCCTTTTTAACTATCCCTCCAACCAAGACTCCATTAGAATTTTAATTTGAAAGAAGAGGATAACAACTTTTTCTCTCAATGCATTGAATTCTTATGCAGATCCAAGCCGTTCTCAAGAAGTATGACATTCTTTTTGTTGCTGATGAGGTGCTTCCTTAACTCTTCAAATATTGTTAATTGGTTATGTGAGAGATCCTTTAGCAGAGTTTTTTATACTGATGATTGTGTGTGTATGTTTCTTTTGAAGGTAATCTGTGGATTTGGAAGACTTGGAACAATGTTTGGGTGTGACAAGTACAATATCAAACCAGATCTTGTTTCCTTAGCTAAGGTAAACATGAAACAAGTCTAACTACATATTCTTAGAGTAAATACAAATTTTACTCCCTTATATTTTTCGACCTTACTAGTTTAGTCATTCAAAAAAAGAAAAGACCTAAAATGGTTCCAAAAAATTTCAAATGTGGGTCAAATTAGTCTTTTTTAACATGTTTTACAACAATTGGTTTCTGAGTTCTAGGCACTTTCTTCTGGATATTTGCCAATTGGAGCCGTTCTTGTGAGCCCAGAAGTTTCAGAAGTTATAGACTCACAAAGCAAAGAAATTGGTATGGTGGTTCATTGACTACATCATTAATCACCACATCTTATGATTTTGTACTTCTGACTCATGTTTGATTACTTTAGGTTCATTTTTTCATGGCTTTACTTATTCTGGACATCCAGTTTCATGTGCTCTTGCAATTGAAGCACTCAAGATATACAAGTGTGTCTCTTTATATTCACATTTCTTAAAACTTATATGATGCTTATTCTATATGCATGCTTCTATAGTATATTTTGGCTATAAAGTATGATATTATAATAATCTATCCCTCATCTTACCAGGGAAGGAAATATTGTGGACAAAGTGAACAAAATTTCCCCAAAGTTCCAAGATGGCCTAAAAGCATTTTCTGACAGTCCTATAATTGGAGAGGTATATATTATTTGCACGTTAGTTCTAAGTTAATAGTTATAATAAATATACAACAAAGGTAACATCTCTGAATGTGCATCTGCAGATACGAGGAACCGGGTTGATTCTAGGAGTTGAGTTTGTAAAAAATAAGTCACCTAATGATCCATTCCCTGAAGAATGGGGCAAGTTCTTTATTTTTCACCTTCCTATTTTGTTTTATTTGGTGATCTTAATAGAAATATAAGCAATATGCATGCATGTGTAGTGTGTAGCTGTCCTTTAATACAAAATATGGAGACATTTAATCATTAAGTGGGTTGCTTCATTTTCAAGTAATGAATGAAACATTTTTAGAGTGATATCAGCATATTATGCTAGTTTTGACAGTGATGTATATTGATTATTGCAGGGGTAGGTAACTATTTTGGAGCACAATGTGAGAAGCATGGCCTCATAGTTCGTTCGGGTGGAGATACCATCATGTTGTCTCCACCATTAATTATTTCCCCACAAGAAGTTGATGAGGTAACTTAACAAATTGGGAAATCACTTTGAATTTGGATTTTATGCATAGTTGGTCTAATGTTTTTTATTTTGTCCTCTAATCATGCACACCAATTTTGTCAGGTTTGACGAAATATTGATTTAGATTATGTCTCATATGTTCCTGTGAAACTAATAGAAATATATTATGTCAAATAAAATTTTAAAACATTTATTATTAATATTATTTTTGCTTCATAATGATTTATTTAGGATCTGAAACATATAAGACATACTATAATAAATTTGTGTTCATCAAAATTAGGGCTCATGGTTTTGCACATGAGCATTTCTTACACCTTTTTCATTGGGGAAAAGGAGAGAAAATGTCTACTGAGAAATGTTTCATGTAATAGAAATTATGTCTAAATATTAAATGACTATTCTAAGAATCAAACTTTCAATCATCAATTTTTCATTTGGAACAAAAAAGAAATATATCTTGGTAATCAAATAATCAATATCAAAATATAGTTAATATATCTTCAGTACCCATCAAAACTCATTAGAGCCTAATTTATATTTGTTTGTCTTACCTCTGATGTTTGACATATAAACAATATCTAGCTAAGGAATAAGCTTTCTTTCTTCTTCTTGATATTGTTATTCACTAGACAATTATGTCATACTATGGCTATTACTTTTAAATTAGGATTTTATTATGTCTGAGATATTCATTTCCCTTTTCTGTCACAGTTACTCAGTATTTTTGGGAAAGCACTGAAAGCTACAGAAGAGAGGGTGCAAAAGCTCAAGTCTCAACTGAAGTCAAAGTTGTGATTAGAATTAATTGGGAGAAGGTTTCGTATTATGTTTAATTAGTTTAAATGGTCAAAACGTTTTGGTTGAATAGAATAATTTCATATATAATTATTATTTTTTATCAATAAATATATAATTATATATAAACACTAAAATTTATATAGTTATAATTATGTACAATCTCTCATACTTCTTTGGACCAGATTAATAAAACAAAACATTTAACAAATGTTCCATTTTTTTTAATTTTAAGTGAATTTTCTAGTTACCCAACCAAAAAACTTTCCGTGTATCCATATATGATTTATTTCCTAGATTACAAAAGGGTGGAATATAAATTTTAATAAACCACTACATAAATTATTAAAAATACAAAAATGTAATTTTGGAAAGTTTGGTCCGGCCTATTTGGATATTATTAAGGATTTTAAAAGTCTAACTAATTAATATTTATAGACATATTTAAAATTTTGGTTTGATTTATTGATCTATCTAAAAGTCTTTTGTAATATAATATATTTAAATATGTTAATATGCTTTTAAATAGTCACTCACTTAAAAGTGACAAATCTAAGAGTCGGATGGGGAGTTGTGTATAAGATTTACAAAATTTTATTTATTATATATGTTTAACTCGAGTTTAACCGCTTAAATTTAAAATGAGATCTCTTCCAGTTTGATTTCCAACTCGAGTTTCACAATATTGAGATAAATCTAGGAACCTTAATTCATTAATTACAATTTATGAGTTAGTGGAGGAGAAAATAATATATAAATATTAGAGATTCATTATACAAGCTCTAAAAATATTACACTCTTACTATAGATAATATGTATGCCTCGAAATCATATCACTACTTCTCACTTCCTTTGATTTGCTAATCACTTCAGTTGAAATATATTTTGATAATTTAGATTAATATTGTATTATACTAGTAATTGGTTTAAACACATTCACCATTTAGTTAATTTTAGTTATTACATCAGTTAATTTTCCTTCCTTTTATATAATGTTTTCATTTTAACTTTTTTTTTTCTTCTTACTCTTTGATTTCTTATATAATATCAGAGCAATGTTTCATTATGTAGAAGACGAAACTTATTGTTCAAGGAAAGAAATGTTGGAAGAAGAAAATGCAATTATGTTTTGCATGTATTTTGGAGTTTTCTTCATTCAATCATCTTTGTCTAAGTGAAGAGTTGTTAACATTCACTCTTTATTTTAATGGAGTATTAAAATATATTTTGTGTTAATATTATATTGGTATAGAAATTAGTTTAAACTTATTCACCATTTAGTTAATTAATTAATTTTGGTTGTTAGGTTAATTAGTTTTGATTCCTTTTATATAATGTCTCCATTGTAACTTTTCTATTCAATTTAATATAATTCCATTGATAAAATACACATTTCTTTTCTTACTCTTTAATTTCTAATATCTTCTCCCATCCACACTCACAATAAACACAGGTATCCCTACCAATTTCATTCTTGTAATTTTCAAACTAGTGTACACTGATCATTTCTAATTTCCATGAAGATTTAATACATTATTTGTAATTATCATTTTATTAAGATTTTAGTAACTACGACGTGAAGATTTAGTCTATTATTGTAGGAATGATTTATTTTTTAGTAATTTATCAATTTACTAACGTATCAAAATTAGAATAAAAGTAATTCCGTTGATAAAACTGACTTATCAACGTTAAAAATTGTGTAATCTGAATTTAATTTATTTTTTGTATAATAAATGTATGTAGTAACTGTCTAAGTTTTTTTTTACCTTGTCACTATATCATATATCATTCATATTTGATTATCATTTAAATATATGTAATACAAATAATAATCATATATGATATACTGATTGTGTATAATTATTTACACTAAAGTATATGAAAGCTTATAACTCTATAGGTAGCTTATTAAACCATAGTTATTTGATAAAACTACATTCATAACTAGCTGAGTTTAAAAGATTACGAAAAAATATATACAATATTTATTTATTATTAATTTAGTTATTTAATTATTAAATAATTATTAACTGGAGTAATTAAATATATAAGTAATTTAAAATAAATCAATCATTTATTTTAGTAAATATGCAATATTTTTATTTACTTGGAGATGAGATGAGACAACAAAAATAATATAATTTTTTAGTTATGGTAACTGATGTATCTTTTTAAAATTTTGAAAGATAAAATTGGGAAATAAATTATTCAAAGTTACTTTTACTTTTTAAATACTAATTTAAGTAGTTTTAAATGCTCCTTTCAATTTCTTATTACCATAAATGTTATGTCTCTCTTAAAATCATGTCACTACTTCTCACTTCCATGGAAGTTTGATAACACATTCATGAATAACCTTCTTTCATCCATACATTTGTTATCCCACCCTTTATGTCACTTCATATGCTATGGGTTTATCATTGGTTAGAAAAATACTTAATAATTGAATTTTAATTTAAATATATTTTTCTGATCAATCACAAGTTCATGGCACATGGAGTGACACAAACCGCGGGACAACAAATGTGTACTCACTAATAATGTATTGGTATAGTGATGTAAGATATCCTAAATAGATAATTATCAAGATTTAATATATTATTATATTAAGCTTGTAGTAATTAAAATACTAAAATCTAGTATATTATTTTAGGAATTATTTATTTTGTAGTAATTTATTAATATACTAACATATCAAAAATTGAATAAAATTAATTCCTAAAATAAAATTTACGTGTCAAACGTAAAAAAATGTGTAATATGAATTGACTTTATTATTTTAATAATTAGAATAGAGGAAAAATGTATGCCAGATATATACGAGGTTTTTACTGTGTAATATTCATCATTCATATTTAATTATTTAATTTTAAATATAAACAATACAAACATATGGTAGAAGATATACTAATTATGAATAAATCTTAACAAGATAGATGAAAGCTAGCTTTTTAGCTAGCTTATTAAATGAGAGTTTTTCGATAAAACTAGTTTTGTAATTATCTGAAATTTGAAAATACTAATTAAACCTACAAAATTCAATGCACTGATTACTAATTATAAATTAGTGGAAGAGATATTTTCTTTAGACTTAATGTAACGTCGTCCTTGATCAAAAACTTAAGAGTTTGATTTTTGGGAGCAAAATTTGTTGAGAGGGAAAATGTGAGAAAATACCTTTGGTAGTTATTGAAGAACAAAACTACCACGTTTTACATATTTTATACATTTTACGTATTTTACACATGCGTTTTATAAGTTTGTTAATTAGTTTGTTTAGGTAAGTTCGTTACTTATTCATGTACTATAAATAAGATCTTATGTCTTGATTAAATAATAAGAAAAATTCACAATATTCATTTCATGCTTCCACATTATTTTTGTAATATGGTATCATAGTCTTCATCCTGAAGACTTTGGTTACCGCTGCGCATTCTCTAAAATTATTATATTCATCTTCCAAGATTCAACAAAGAATCATCTTCAATACAACACAACCAAGCTATGAAAACTTTACCTTCTTGAACGGGTTTGAAAAAACCACAATAACTCATCAAGATCAACAACAACAATAAGATCAAATGGTTGAGAAAATTCAATCACGTTAGGATCGAGATTCCGATCCCTTACATTATCACGATATTAAATTGAATTATGAAGCTGAAGTCATTGCTATTTACCCTCCGGCTTGAGGGGACTATTGAAGAACAAAGTTACCACATTTTACATATTTCACAAATTTTACACATTTTACACATGTGTTTTATTAGTTTGTTAAGGTAAGTTTGTTACTCATTCTTGTACTATAAATAAAGTCTTATGCATTGATCAAATAATGAGAAAAATTCATAATATTCATTTAATGCTTCTGCATTATTTATTAAGAACAAAACTACCACATTTTACATATTTTACACATGTGTTTTATTAGTTTGTTAATTAATTTGTTTAGGTAAGTTTGTTCCTTATTTATTTACTATAAATAAGGTTTTATGCCTTGATCAAATAATGAGAAAAATTCACAATATTCATTTAATGCTTCCGCATTATTTATTGAAAAACAAAACTACCACATTTTACCTATTTTACCCATGTATGTTATAAGTTTATTAATTAGTTTGTTTAGGTAAGTTTGTTACATATTCATGTACTATAAATAAGGCCTTAAGTCTTGATTAAATAACGAAAAAAATTCACAATATTCATTTCATACTTCCGTATTATTTTGGCAATAGTAGTACAAAAAAATAGTATGAGTATAGATATTACAAACTTAATATAAATGTTAAGTCTGCCTTAAAATCATATCACTAATCCTCCCTTCCTTTGATCACATTGTTGAGAGTTTGATAACACAATCATGGACAAGCTGCTCCCAGAATCTTCTTTGGCAAAGGATGAAAGGTGTTCGGTTCTTCTATGATTATTATCACTTTCGTATATGTGATTTATTTTGACTATTTGTCACAGTTCTATCCTGCATGTATCTAAACTGATATAATGATTTTGAAATTGATAATAGCTTTCATTGCTTTCTATGATAAAATACAGTGCTGAATATTACCACTCTATTTATATTAAAATTTAAAATGTAGGCGTATTGCATTTATGCAGAGGTGTTAAACTTAAGTGCCCTTTTATTGATACATTCATGAGTATTGTATTATGGTTGAATGCATAACCTATGACTTTCTCTTTAGATTCATGGTTGAATGTTTACGGTTTTTTGGGTACTTCGAGTGTTTTACAACAATTACAAGTCAAAATTGGTTGATGAAATACAAATCTTAGAATCTTGAATATCACGATTCTTACATATAATATAAAATAAGGATACAAAGTCATATATGAATCCCTGAATCTATTTCTCTAATCTACTCATTTGATATACATTTTGAGGGAATTTTCATATGATGGTCTTTCTCAACCAAATCTTTAATTCCTTTGAGGACCTACATTTTCTGTCAAATAGGTAGAAGTGAAAACAATTTGCAATTTGGTGTCTTGGGGAATATAACCGTTCCTTATGTGTTAACTTATATGTTCCCATTATTAATTGTTTGAGTATCCACTTAATTTCTTATATGTCTTAAATATATGATGTTCACCTTAATTAGAAATTATGAATTTATAACTGTTTTACATCAATGAAAATATATACTTTCATTATTTTTTCTATTTTTTCTTCATTGGTATCAGTTTCAGACATACTTTAAAACAAAAGATCATTTTCCTAAGTTTGGAAGCATGATAAGGTTGTCATGTGTACATGAGCTGAAATACTTTGATTGTATCAGGTTTAGGACACATAATATGCTTGCCCCTTTCACACCTGGGAAGAAGACTAATCCTGTGATTATAGACAAGTCAGAGGTGCATTTCCTTGTAGTGTTTCTTTTATTATTTTTTTAACAAAGGCCACTTCACCTATATTGAGTTAAATGAAGGTTTATTTTGTTTTCATTTGAAAGATATTTGTTTTGAATTATATGATTTTATCTAACCATGGTGTTAGGGAAGCTATGTATATGACATTAATGGGAAGAAATATCTTGACGCACTTGCTGGCCTATGGTGCACTAGTTTAGGTATTTCTAATATTTACTTTCTACTTATTTTTTTCCTTTCTCTTTTCTTTCTTAGCTTTTGTTAATGATATACTCCTTCTGATTCACATTGACATGTTCTCAATCCATCTTAAGAATTGAACTTGTAACAAATTGAAAAAATATATTAATAATGAATGAAATATTTTATTTTCCAGGATTTGGTATTATATCATATACTCTCTTAATCATGGGGTATATTCACATCTAGAAGTTAAAATGAAGGACAAATTTTAAGCCTTTTTGTATGTGCTTGTAAATTAAATTTTGCAGGAGGAAGTGAATCTCGCCTTATTGAAGCAGCCACTGCACAATTAAAGAAGTTGCCATTTTATCATTCCTTTTTTAACAGGACTGCCGAACCTTCTTTGGTATTTATTTATAGCATTACTTATGCCTATTTTCATGTTTTGTATTATGTGAGAGTTTTTTACAATGTCAACATATCAAATGATAGCTAACATATGAACAATGAAGATTTGATAACAATGTAAAAAACACTTACACTGTTGGTGTATACATATTAAATCCTTATGCAATATGTTTTTGGTGCTTTTCACTTCATATCAAAACGGTTGTTTTCTAATTTTATTCAAATTTATTTTTGACATACAGGTTCTAGCCAAGGATCTCATAGAAATTTTCACAGCTAGAAAAATGGGAAAAGCTTTTTTTGTTAATAGTGGATCAGAAGCCAATGACAGTGTGGTTCGTAATTTGATGAATACCTACTTATACTTCTTACACATTCTCATATTTTCTTGTGTGATTTTTCATTCAATTGTAATTTATAAGCTACATATTTTGGATTGTAAATTTAGATATGCTTTTATAAAGGTTTAGTAAAAGATATAAACAACAAAAATGATGATAAATAAATGTCATATCAACATATGCATGGTAGCTATATTTGAAGTTCATATATTTTCTTTCAGGTCAAAATTGTATGGTATTACAACAATGCACTTGGACGACCAAATAAGAAGAAGTTTATAGCTCGTGAAAAATCGTACACATGCAATCTCAACCTGTGATGTTTTCTCTATTTTACCTGAAAAATGTGCATAGCTTATGTACTTTTTTTCCTTGTGATAGGTATCATGGTACAACAATGACAGCAGCTAGTCTTTCTGGGTATGATGCACTTCACAATATTTTCAGTAAACTAATGATTAAGTTATTTACAATAAAGCCATTCACTCACTTAATTCAACAATGTGTATTTCAGTCTTCCAACTTTACATCAACAGTTTGATCTGCCACTTCCATTTGTCTTGTACACTGATTGTCCACATTACTGGCGTTATCATCTTCCAGGTTGTTATATACTTATATTGATGGATTTGTTCGGGATGAGAATCACATGTCCTCAACGGTGTCTCATTCATTGTCCTAAACCAATCATATATTAACACGTGGATAAAATAAATAAAAAATGATAAAATTGAGCACTATGATTGACTTAGGACATGGAGTGAGACAATGTTAGGGACATGTGATCTTCATCCGATATGTTTGTAGTCATATTTTAAGGCATAAATCTTATACTTGCTTATGAATATCTCAGGTGAAACAGAAGAAGAGTATTCAACAAGATTAGCCAACAATCTGGAGGAGCTGATTCTAAAAGAGGGACCAGACACAGTACTATATGATTTCATGCTCTTTGACATTGTTTTCAGCTACTGAAACATTGATTTTCTCATTGAGTGGCATGATTTTTTAACCCAGATTGCTGCATTTATTGCTGAACCAGTAATAGGGGCAGGTGGTGTGATACCTCCACCTTCAACTTATTTTGAAAAGGTATTTTTTTCATCATCAATTCTTCACATATGTTAGAGTTTCTCTGTGAGCACAATGCATGTTCATTTGTATTCCCAATCCCAGATACATGAATGCATCAATAGTTTATATTGGAACCCTTAGGACAATAGAGTCACACGTCCTTTTTCACTATCCCTCCACCCCAAAACTCCATTACAATTTTGAAAGAAAAGGAAAACAACTTCTTTTCTCAATGCATTTAATTCTTATGCAGATCCAAGCCGTTCTCAACAAGTATGACATTCTTTTTGTTGCCGATGAGGTGCGTCCTTAACTCTTCAAATACTGTTAATTGGTTATGTGAGAGAACCTTTTGCATAGTTTTTTTATTCTGATTGCATGTGTATGTTTCTTTTGAAGGTAATCTGTGGCTTTGGAAGACTTGGAACAATGTTTGGGTGTGACAAGTACAACATCAAGCCAGATCTTGTTTCCTTAGCTAAGGTAAACATGAAACAACTCTAACTACATATTCATCTTTTTTATGATTTAAAAGCATGCTCTTGTTCCTCATTTTTCTTTTTGAGTTCTAGGCACTTTCTTCTGGATATTTGCCAATTGGAGCCGTTCTTGTGAGCCCAGAAATTACCGAAGTTATAGACTCACAAAGCAACGAAATTGGTACGGTGGTTCATTAACTGCATCATTAATCACCACATCTTATGATTTTGTACTTCTGACTCATGTTTGATTACTTTAGGTTCATTTTCTCACGGCTTTACTTATTCTGGACATCCAGTATCATGTGCTCTTGCAATTGAAACACTCAAGATCTACAAGTGTGTCTCTTTATATTCACATTTCTTAAAACTTATATGATGCTTATTCTATATGCATGCTTCTATACTATATTTTAGCTATAAAGTATGATATTATAATAATCTATCCCTCATCTTACCAGGGAAATAAATATTGTGGACAAAGTGAGCAAAATTTCACCAAAGTTCCAAGATGGCCTAAAAGCATTTTCTGACAGTCCTATAATTGGAGAGGTATCTATTATTTGCACGTTAATTATAAGTTATTAGTTATAACAAATACACAACAAAGGTAACATTATTTTTGGATGTGTATTTGCAGATACGAGGAACCGGCTTGATTCTAGGGCTTGAGTTTGCAAAAAATAAGTCACCTAATGATCCATTCCCTCGTGAATGGGGCAAGTTCTTTATTTTTAACCCATCTTATTTTTCCCTTCCTATTTTGCTTTATTTGGTGATCTTAATAGTAATATAAGCAATATGCATGTCTAGTGTGTAGCTATTCTTTAATAAAAAATATGCTATTTGTGAGACATATCATGATTAAGTGGGTTGCCTCATTTTCAAGTAATGAATGAAACTAGTGAATGAAGATCATGTGTCCCAAATTGTGTTCTATTTCATGTCTTAAGCCAATTAAAATGCTTCATTTTATTACTTTTTGCTTTTAAATCTTTCTGTTTTATCCACTTGTTAATATATGATTGGCTTGGGACAGAGAATATGACACCGTCAGAGATATGTGATCCCCATCCGAAACAAGTATACTGTTTCTAGATTGATATCAGCATATATTCCTAGTTTTGACAATGATGTATAATGCAGGGGTAGGTGCCTATTTTGCAGCACATTGTGACAAGAATGGGCTGATTGTTCGTTCGGCTGGAGATCTGATCATGCTTTGTCCACCATTAATTATTTCCTCAGAAGAAGTTGATGAGGTAACATAACATTTTCTTAGGTTTTTATGTTAGGTTTGACTGTTTAAAACACTTCACTAGGGCATCAAATTGACTTACATTATGTCTCTTATATGTTAAGGAATAATAGAATGCATACTATACTATATGAAATATCTCATACATTATGTCTCTTATATGTTAGCATTGAACAACTTCTAGCTGAGGAATAATTCTCATTGATATTGTTATTCACTAGACAATTGTGTGATACTATACTATGGCTATTACTATTAATTAAGATTTTATTATGTATGAGATATTCATTTCCCATTTTTGTCACAGTTAATCAGCATTTGTGGGGAAGCACTAAAAGCTACAGAAGAGAGGGTGCAAGAGCTCAAGTCTCAGCTTAACTAGTACCTAAAGCCTATCATAATAATGATAATGTAATAATAATAAAATTTACTACCTTCGTGTGAAGCAGAATTACTTAGAGCTGTAAAATGTCAGACAAATATGTCTGTCTTTTCGTTATATGAATCCCATTTCAATTTAACTAATAATACTAATATACTCTCACAGTATTAAAAGTTTTTTATATTGTTATTTATATTATTTACTATTTATATTTATTTATAATTTGACTCTCAATTATTCTGACAGTCGATAAATATTAAACTCAGATTAAATTACATATCTCTAATTTTTCTTCTGTAAACTGGTCTGCCTAGATCGCTAGATCACGCAGTGTTGCAACAGAACTTAGCACACTACCAATAAAGTATTGGTTAAATAGTATAAGATCTCATTAGATTTTTAAGATTGAGAGTTCGATTTCAGGAAATGACACTTGTTGGGAGAGACTGTCACGAACCCCGAAAAAAAAGCATATCACCAAATCGTTCTTCTTTGTGATAAGTGATTACACTACTATCTCCAGACCCCATCCTCTCTTCCTTCACTATTATCTATACAAACTGCATTTTGCTTGCAATATTATAAGCCAAGAATGATTCTAAATCTTCTTAATCTATTCTTCTAAAATATCTCAAAATAATGAATTAATTTTTAAATAAAGACAAGTTTGAATGTTTTTTATTTATATTTACTCTATAAACAATTATTAAATCACTATCATCATCTACTTAGAGCTGCTACTCATTGATTAATGAAATGATAACAATCCATAAACAGGTTGTAATAATTGGATTAAAGCAAATATGACCTTGAGGCTCTAAAGAAGGAGGAGAAATTAAATGATTGGTTGGTTTTAAAATTAATTAATTTGATTATTGGTTGCGAAATTGAAATAAAAGAAAAAAATATAGTTAATGTTAGGGGATGCTTTGTTTAAAATAAAATAAAAATAAAATAAAAAGATACGAGTTCAGAAAACCTGACAACATAGAAAGTCACAGCTGCAGCCGCTACAATTCCAACAACAGGTATCCCTATTTGCATGCCATCCATTTTTTTTCTCTCTCTTTATCACATTATGGTTCTAAGCAATGATGTGAAAATAGTACGCTTACAAACGGACGTTACTTCAAGTGCTATATGCTTTATTATCTTTAAGTAATTTTTTAGGTTTGAGTTTTGTGAATAAAAAAATTAACTTCATATACCTATTGATATTCCCGGCTCGGATATGATTGTCTCCAATACGATGGATATATGTGAAAAACAAAAAAAGGTTGTTCAACCAAAAAAACTAGGTTTAAGGAATCAATTGTAACTTAAGGGATGTTTTAGATCTTTTTTCTATCAATTATTATGTTTTGAGGATAAAATATGTACAGAAAATGTAGAAATTTTATACATTGTCGTTATATTATCTATTATTCATATTTAATTATTATTGACTTTAAAAATATAATACAAATGAATGGTAAATGATATAATCACGGTGTATAAATCCTTACATCGGCGATAACTTGAAATATGACATATTTAATTTTTCTATCAAAATTGCTTATTATCTTAAATAATAATAATGTTGTGTATAAAATTGATTTGGGACAATAAAAATTATTGCTTTCATTCTGACAATATATTGAGATTACCAAGCTCTACACTCTCTCAGAAGCTCCTGGCGAATTCAAAAATATAAGAGAAATGCTTATATCCTTATGTGCAGACAACTATGAACAATTCAACCATCCAAAACACCTCTCGAAAAATCCAGACAGGGAGGGCGGTTTGTAATATTTTATATTTTTAAAGTTGAAGAGCAATGATCTATTTGAGCAATATAATTCTAGTTATTTATAGACATTCATTCATTATTTCATTTTTCTTCAAGATTCTCCATTGTATTAAAGTTTAAGTAAATTTAATTATATATAAATGTAGCTGTTAAAAATATCATAAATTATATTGCGAATTAATTAAGTCAGGAATTAGTATTAGTTTTGATTCATACAATGTCCGGATCATTATTTTTTAATATTATTTATATTTCAAAAAATTAATATTTAAATGTTTAATTTAATTGATATATTTATTACTAACAAAATTAAATTTTAACATATTTTGTCTCCATAAAGTAAACTTATTTGGTGTAGTTTTGGGATGTCAATCTGAATTTAAATAAGGACAATTTCGCTATTCTCTCTACTCCTTTAAAAAATATTTAGCATATTCTTACATGATTTTTTTCCTAAATTGCAATAAAGGCAGAATATAAATTTTAACACATCAGTCATAAAATTTTAAAACAAAACAAAAATTACTTTCAAATAAGAAATAATAATTTATTTACTTTTTATTCTAATTATTAGTGGAGAGAACAAAAAAGAAAAATGAAGATAGATTAGAAAGCGTGAATATACAAGCTGTCATGAAATACAAAAGACAGCACTTCATTTAATTTATTTCGAATATAGTTTAATCAGTTTATGAGATCCCATTATAAGCAGTTAAAAGAATATATTTAAACTCTTTAAATTTGAAAAATAGTCAACTACTTTTTATCTTTGGTTTTTTAAATACGTTAAAGATTAAAAAAAATAGTATAACATTCATGTGGCATGTTTATATTTTATTCATTTTGAATACTTGCAACTATTGAATTTGAAAATGTTGAAGATTTTCCAACTCTGAAAAATAATGTAGTTTAGTATAAACTATAAAGGTTCACATTTGTATATATCACACGGATTTATTTTTAATTCCATGTATAACTTTTACTAGAATTTAAGGTCAATTTTAAAATACATGGTTATTCATAACATTATTTTTATTTTTTCTCTCAATCCCATTTTTTCAAATGTATTCCACTTCAAATAATATTACATGTCATATTGTCTATTCACGCTCCCCACAATTCACTCATATTTTTATTTTATTTATAGATTTTTGATTGATTAATGAAGAATGTGGATATAAAATGCCAATAGTCTCACCCTACCTGCTATATCTAAATTTCTATTATATAATAAATTAAGCTTATATTATCAGAAAAATACTAATTAATTATTGAGCAATTAAAAATTAATTTTAGTTAGTTACACGCTATTAAAAATCTTAAAAGAAATATAGAACAAGGGTCATGATCTAACTTAGATTTACTTTTGATATACTTTAATATTATGGTAAAAAAATATTATATAATAAATTAAGCTTATATTACCAGGAAAAGTCGCAAGGTAATTATTTACTATTTAAAAATTAATTTTATATACTCCTAAAAATATAAAAAAATAAATAGAAAACTAGGAGTGCTCCAATAAATTTATGATATATAATATCATCATGATAAAAAATTATTTTACACTAAATTAAGCCTATATTATGAGGAAAAGGTCACAAGATAGTTATTGAGTATTTAAAAATTAATTCTAGTTGGTTATATACTCCAAAAAATCTAAAAATAAATAGAAAATCAGTGCGTGATTTTAAAAACGGATCTTCCAATAAATTTATGATAACATCTTTAAACAGAAATGACCATTCTGATCCTTAAAAAGAAAATTTATAATTTACACGGAAATACTATACCATTATAGTGATAAATATTATACACCAGATTAAGCTTATATTATTGGGGAAAATAGGCAAGCCAATTATTGAATATATAAAAAATTATTTTAATTGGTTATGCACTACCGTATAAAAATAAGAAAGCCAATTATCATAATGAAGGGTGTTCCAGTAACTTTCTGATTTATCAGTCATTAATCATTAATGTATCAATAGCCACTTACTACATGTCTACCCACAAATTGAATATTTATGTATCTAAATACTCAATTTTTATATATTTTATTTTATATAATTAGATTTTTTTGTATTTGTATTATATTTTTTTGTTTTCATTAAAATGTCCAATTTATAGTGAGAAATATAGTTTCAACTTATAATTAATATTTTGATGATGATTACCTATGATTATAAAAAATGAATATTTACTATGAAATAGTTACACCAATTTTAGCTTTATATATTATCAGCGTGTCGACTGTTGACCCACATTTTTATTTTATGCAACTAAATATTCATTTTTAATATATTTTATTTTGTATAATTAGAATGTCTATTTGTATTTTATGAATATTAATTACAGTATCTAGGATTATATGATTTTACTTTAGAAATAGAAAATATTATGAACAAAATAGGAAAATAGAATGATGGTTGTATTTATTTCAAGTTTTGACTTTATGTATAGTATAGATATATATATAATATTAAAATTAAATATTCATTTTTTATATAATTAAAATATTTTTTTTTGTATTTGGTATATAATATTTTTTGGATATACTTTATATTGTAACTTTATTGTTTTATTAGAATATCCAATTTAAGGGGAGATAAATAGTTTTCAAATGTAATTGATATTTTGTTGATGACTACCTATTATTATATATTATTTTATAGAAATTAAAAATATTAAAGGACAAAATAATAAAATAAAAATTACACCATAATTATAATTATCTCATATTTTGACTTTATAATAATATAAACATAAATATGGATTAATATATGTAGATGTGAATAAATAGTAAACGGTGGGAATAATGTAAAGCAGGGATTTCTTAGTCCAAGCAGTTTATTCACTTTATTGTCGATGAGATATTATGGGAATGGGTCCCACCATCACTGTCCCATTGTTTTAAAAAAGACACACAGAAACACAATTTTTTAATTTATTATATAAACCCACATCACCACCATTCTTCACATTCACTATTCTTATTATTTTCAATATTTTTCCTAAGACACAAGCACAAGCAGTGGAGTGAACTTTATCTCAAACAATTCAACTATTTTATCAGGCAATACTTCCTTCCATATTTATATTCAATCATAATGTAATGTTTCTATTATTTCTTAATTACATGCATGCCCAATTTAACTAAGCACCTTCGTTTTTAATCTATTTGCTCATTACTTAACATTGAGACCTTTGTGTGTTATTATATTTGTATTCATCTGATTATATCATATATATAGTCAATTTTTTTTGTTCTTCTACGACTTGATTCTTATTTGTTGTGATCAGAATGTGTTATGTGAAGAATGAAGATGATTCATAGTAGTTTCACTTTCTAATCATTATTTTACTTATTGAAAATAATCAATTATGAGTTTGGGAATTTCATGTTCTTTATTTGAACTTCTATTCATTTGCTTCTCAACTATGAAAAGTTTGATTTGGATTTGGCTTTGGCTTTTGCCTTTTTAAGATCATAATGTTTGTTTCATAATCTATTAGGTGTTAGGTGGTGATTTTTTAATATAGAACTTGTATAATCTGATTTTCAAAGCCATCAAATCTCATTTAATTATATTATTATTTAATGATATATACGTCTAAAGTAACCAATTGATATGGAAATAGTTTTTTTTAATAATGCATCCTAAGTGTGACATTTTTAAATTTCTTAGATTTTTTCAGACCTAAATTTGTTTAAAAGTTTCATCTAATCTTTTGTTATGTTTAAAGTCTACTTTAATGTAATACATTTAAATATGTCAGCATACCTTTAAATAGATAATATGTCTCTTTTAAAATTGATAAAACTTACAATCCAATCTCAAATTATGATTTACATATTTTTCCTTTTTTTTTTCATATATTATATAAAATAATTAAATGACTATATAATAAAATGATCAGACCTTAGATATGCAGCCTACTATATTTTCAGTTTTCAATATTACATGTTAATTATCGTTCACTCTTAAATAAAAGTAACGTATATAAATAATGTACTAATAGAATAAAAAGTTTTATATTGATCATATAATTTTTTTGTAGTGTTAATATATTGCATAATTAGATAAAATAATTATTTTCATAAAAAAGACAAATGTTAAAAATTAAATATTAGATGGATAGATCTATTTTATTAGAGTATAATATTTATACATCGTTACCGTATAGATTTATACATAGCTACAATACAATCCATTTATATTTTTTAAGAATTAATGATAATTGAAAATAAATCATAAATGATAGAATGAGAATCTATAAAACTCTTATATTATAGATTGCATACAATTTTTTCTCTTTTGTTTAATGACACCATTAGTATAAGTACAAAAAATGGAAGGAAAAAAAGAAATTGAAAAAAGAACTTATTAGTTTGCTTAACAAGGAAGACTAGAGGCTTTAAAGGTAATTTTCAGAAAATTCTATAAAAAAGATGAAAGGAAATTTATTATATAAAAACACCTTAAACTTTATAATTTTCGTAAGTAACCACTGTAAATTACTCTTTATGCTAATTATCCATTAAACTTTAGTTGTTGATAAAATTGATATTTGCATAGACAAAATGTTAAATTAATAACAATGATAAATTCTAATTCATACATTTTGTTTTAATATTGATTGTTATATCATTATTATTTAATTTGTTTTATATATACCAATATTAATTCATTAACCACTTTTAAATATGAAATTTACTTATTTTCTTCTCAATCAATTTTATATTTCGGTGATGATTTTATTTGAATATCATTATTAACTAACTTGCACTGTTGTATTGCTATTGTTGTGAGTATGATTGCACCACTTTCATTGTTTGCCTATTAATAATACAATGATATATTTATATTACTACTTAACAAAGTTTAAAGGATATTTAAGAAGAAATAATAATTCATAATAGTTACTTGCAAAATATATAAAAGAGTTTGTGCACTTTCCAAATCTTACGTAACATTAAACTTTAAAAACAGATAATCTTAAATCCACTTGTTAAAAAATATATCAATTTTAAAATTTTCATCTTGCATGGTTTTCATCTTTTTATAAAGAACAATGTTCGACAATCCTTTAATAATTTTAGAACTCACTATCTTAAAATTATTTTTAATTAAAAGCCAATGTGTAAAGTAAATGAATTATTTTTTGAAATTTTGGTTGCTTGAACGTTAAAATCATGTAGTAATATAGAATCTCCTTACTAATTATTATTATTACCAGCAATTAGCATTACCTTCTCTAGATGAGGGTAAAATGTGTAAAGATTTATAATATGAAACTTTATAATCCACTATTTATTTAGATTACTTTTTTCTTAAAAGTTAATAATAGTTAAAAATCAATAATAATGATACAATAACAGTATATAAAATTTACAACCTGGCAGTACATATATTTTTTTTTTCTCTTTCTAAATATGCCGTATATGAGTTAAAGAATATATATTTGATATTGTAAAAATTTATATACCATTAATTAATGTATCATCAATCCATTAACATGGGATATCATCTTCATGCACGTGCAATTCTCATATTTCTTTTTTACTTCGAAAACAGTCACTAAGAGGAAGCAAACATGGAAGAAAAAACAAAAGTAGCTACAGAAGTTTTGCCAACAAAGGTTGTTGAGGAGAAGAATAAAAAAGATGGTAGCACTAAGGTATCACTGTTTTGTTGCATTCGTTATTTTAGAAGTTGCTTACTGTTAAAGAACTACTAAGTCAAAAGTTCTGCCACATGTTTCTTTCTACCATTTATTTCTGTGTTAACACTACTATCTGGAAATGAGTTGGACCAAGCAACATTTTGCTTAATCTTGGGCCGAATTTGTAATTTTTAGTTATGAGTTTAGGCTAGTGTTTTAAATTGCGGCTGCGGTTGCAATTGTGGTTATTGTGATTGCTGCCGTTGCGACGTGGATTGCGGTCTTGCGGTGTGAATTATTTTGTGAGTAAAAACATATTTTTGGCATTGATGTGGTCTGATGCGGCCCAATACGGTTGTGTTGCGGCTTGATTGGGTCAAAATGCAGTCTGATGTGGTTGTATTGCGGCCTATTGCGGTCGCATCACTGTGATTCGGTATTCCACCACAATCACCGCAACCGCAATATTGCTACCACATCACGTGACACGGTCCGTATTTAGTGCTATTGGAATCCACATAGTATGTATTTAGGCTCAACTAGTTGTGTGCTTTTGGAAATGGTATTGAGTTAAAGGACAGAGAAGAAAAAAGAGAGGTGTCATTATACTAGTTCTATTCTATACTTGGTGTTTGAAAATATATAAATTTCTAGTATATATTTGCATAGACAATACAAGAAGTAGAGAAATTGTAAGATTGTTTTAACCACTGATAAGCTAAAATGCTTATATGTTGCATTACTTAATACTCATCCATTGATCCTACTTCGCGATTATTGCAGAAAACAAATGAAGACTTGCCACAAGTTAAGAAAGAGGAAGATAATGGCTTGAATGGCGAATTCGTTAAAGTCGAAAAGGAAGAGAATGCCTTAGTTGGTAAGTCGAACATTACTGAAAGAAGCTCGGATCCTCGAAGCAGAGAATTCGCGGAAGCACAAGAGAAGATACATGAACTTGAGGTTGAACTACAACGATTAACGCAATCCTTGAAAACCTCGGAACATGAGAATGCTCAGCTTAAGGGGGAGATCTCAGCTACAAAAGAGAAAGTGGAGGGAAGTGGAAAGAAATATGAAGAGCTTGAACTGAGTCACAAGAAATTGCAAGAGCAGATTATTGAAGCCGAGAATAAATATAATCTGCAGCTCAGCACTCTTAAAGAGGCACTGCAAGTTCATGAAGTGAAGCAGAAAGAGCTTGTTCATGTGAAGGAAGCACTTGATGGTGTGAGCCATGAGCTTGAAAGCTCGAGAAAGAAGACGGAGGAATTGCAGCAGGAGCTGCAATTTTCTGTGGCCGAGGCACGAAAGTATGAGGAGCTGCATAAGCAAAGTGGTTCACATGCTGAATCAGAAGGAAAGAAGACCTTAGAATATGGGAGAATACTTGAAGAATTCAAATTGAGTGCAAAAGGAATGGAAGATGAGGTAGCATCCTTGAAGGAAGAATTGAAGGGAGCATATGTTAAGATTGCTGAAACTGAAAAGGTTGGAGAAGCGCTTAAAAAAACCGCAACAGAACTTTCTACCATTCAGAAGGAGTTGTCGCTCTCGAAATCGCACATATTGGAAACTGAAAGAAAATTGTCTTCAAAGGACTGTTTAGCAGATGAGCTGACCCAGGAGTTAAACCAGAGAAAGACTTCAGAAACCCAGCTAAAGGAAGACTTGTCAGCACTTCAAAATTTGTTTGTCTCTACAAAGGAACAGTTGCAAGAAAAGATTTCTGAGTTGGAAAGTTCGAAGTTGAAGCTGCAGGAGGAAGGAAAATTGAGGGAATCGGTAGAAGCTACATTCAAGACTCAAGAAGCACAGGTTATTGCTTTACAAAAAGAATTGAAGGGAGCATATGATAAGATTGATGAAGCTGCAAAGGTTGGAGAAGCACTTAAGACAACCGCGGCAGAACTCTCTACCACTCAGGAGGAGTTGTCGCTATCAAAATCGCAACTATTGGAAACAAAAACGAGTCTATCTTCGAAGGACTCTTTAGTAGGCGAGCTGACCGAGGAGTTAAATCGGAGAAAGACATCAGAAACCCAGCTAAAGGAAGACTTGTCAACACTTCAAAATCTATTTGAATCCACAAAGCAACAACTGCAAGAAAAGATTTCTGAGTTGGGAAGTTCAGAGTTGAAGTTGCTGGAGGAAGAGCAGTTGAGGGAATCGGCGGAAGTTGCATTCAAGACTCAGGAAGCACATGTTCTGGCTGTACAGGAGGAACTAACTCAACTTAAGGCAGAAAACAAAGGTCTTGAAGCCACTGTCGAAGATCTAACCCGTAATGTGAAGCAGTTTAAGGAAGTGTCTGCTGATTTAGAGGAAAAGCTGAAGCTTTCGGACAAAATATTCCAAAATACTGATTCTCTTTTATCTCAGGCACTTTCGAACAGCGCAGAGCTTGAGCAGAAGGTGAAGTCTTTGGAAGTCCTCAATAATAAATTTGGAGCTGAAGTAGATACTGCTAGTCGAAGGAATCTTGAGCTTGAGGAACATATTCAGGCTTCAAATGCTGTTGCGGAAAAGGCTAAATCACAACTAATGGAGGTGGAGAAACGCTTCATAGAGGCGGAGCAAAAGAACGTGGAGCTTGAGCAACAATTAAATGCAGTACAACTGAAAACCAGTGTTGCTGAGAGAGAAGTAACTGAATTCTCTGAGAAAATTTCTCATCTGAATACTAAATTGACAGAGGCTGAGGAAGCAAAGAAGCTTCTACAAAGCCAATTGCAGGAGTACACTGAAAAGGTAACTCGACTCGAATCTGGCCTGAATCAATCATCTTTGCGGAGTTCGCAATTGGAGGGGGAGCTAAAGATCCTCAATGACAAATGTGCTGAGAACGGAGACCGAGCCAGTATGCACCATCAGCGTAGCCTAGAACTAGAAGGTTTATTCCAAAGCTCTCAATCCAAATTAGAGGATGCTAATAAAAAGGCAAGTGAGTTGGGGTTGTTACTTGAAACAGAAAAATCCAGAATTCATGAACTCGAAAAACAAATAAGAACATTAGAAAAGAGATGTACTGATTCTGAAGCAAATGCTAATAAAAACCTTGACAAGGTATCTGATTTGACATCAAAACTTGAGGCATTTCAAGCACTGGCATCGAGCCTTGAAATTTCACTTCAGGAAGCTAATGTGAGAGAGAAGAAGTTAGAAGATTCTTTGAATGCAGTAACAGATGATAAGAAAAGGTTAGAAGACTCTTCAAACAGTTTGAGTAAGAAACTTGCTGAAGCAGAAAATCTGTTTGAAACTGTGAGGGATGAATTAAATCTTACACAAGATAAGCTGCAAAGCACTGAAAATGATCTAAAGGCTTCGCAATTGAGAGAGAGTGAGACGATAGAGAAACTTAAAGTGTCGGAACAAAATATTAAAATACGAGGAAGAGATATGGATGAGACATCTGCAAGAAACAGGGAACTTCAATTGTTACATGAATCTCTGTCAAGAGATTCTGAACAGAAACTCCAACAAGCTATAGAAAAATTCAACAACAAGGAGTCTGAGGTTCAATCTCTTCTTGAGAAAATTAAGATTCTGGAAGAACAGGTCGTGGAAGCTGCGAAACAGTCAAAATCTTTGAAGAATGATTTTGAAGAGAGTACAAGCAAACTGGCTTCTTTGGAAAGTAACAAAGAAGATTTGAGAAGGCAAATTATAGAAGCTGAGAACAAGAGTTCTCAGTATTTATCCGAGAATGAGTTATTGATCGGAACCAACAGTCAACTGAAAACCAAGATTGATGAGCTTCAGAAATTACTAAACTCTGCTCTATCAGAGAAGGAATCCACTTTGCAACAACTTGTTTATCATAAGAACACCTTAGTGGAGTTGAATGATCTACAATCAAAGTCGGCTGAAACTCATGCTGCAAATGAAGCTCACTTGGTGGAAGTAGAATCACAATTACATAAAGCATTGCAGAGGCATGCTGAAAAGGAATCGGAAACCAAAGAATTGAATGAGAAACTGAATGCACTAGAAGGCAAAATAAAGCATTCTGAAAAGCAGGCACAAGAAGCTGTTGCGATTTCTGAAACTCTCAAAGCTGGTCTGTCGGAGAGTCTCCTAAAATTAAAGCATCTTGAAACAGTCGCTGACGATAATTCAAAGCTTAATCACGAAATAGCTGCGTATGAATCCAAGTTAAGTGATTTACAGTCAAAGCTATCTGTAGCACTAGTTGAGAAGGATGGAATAGCTCGAGAGATACTCACCTCGAAGAATGCAATTGAAGAATTGGTGACAAAGCATAATGCACTAGTGCAGACACTAAAATCAGAGGTACTAATATTCCTTTACTTTCCATTTCTTCTATTGCATTGTGCTGAATGTAAATTTCTGAAATGATATTTTTGTATAAACTATGATAAATAGAGAAATGATCTAATAATGGAATGTGTCAAATTGTAGATATCTACAGTACTAAATGAGAAGAACTTTCTCAATGAGACAAATCACAATTTAAAGAAGGAACTTCAGTCTGTAATATTTGATCTTGAAGAGAGGTTGAAAGAGAAGCAGAGAGATGAAGATTCTCTGAGATCTGAGGTTGAAAAACTGAAAATTGAGATTTCTGAGAAATCGAAATTGCAAAGTCGGGTGATTGAAATCGAAGAGCAGCTAATAAAATCTGAATCTAGGCTAAATGAAGAGGTACTGCTAAACTATCTATTTGTGAATAAGTGCAAAATTCAGAAGAAAAGTGCCTTTCAGAACCTAATTGTCAACTATGAATTCAAATGAACTGCGCTAATGAATCTATGTTTTGCAGGTTGGAAGGCTTCAAGCTGTTGTTTCTCAAAGAGAGGTAGAATTACGTTCAAAATCGGAAGATTTTGCAGCGAAAGTCCACGATAGAAATGTACTAAACGAAAAGGTCGCCGAACTTGAGAAAGAGTTACAACTTGCACGGGCTACTATTGCTAACCAGGTATGCCCATGATACTTTTACTTGCATCATATCATATTTCAACATTGCAAGATACCAAAGAAAAGCAATATATTGATGCTGAACTCTGAGAATATTACTTGCAGGTAGGAACAGAATCTCAGAAGTTGGAACTAGAAGCAACCCTGAAGAATTCTGTTGCAGAACTTGAAACTAAGAACAAGGAAGTCTCTCTTCTACAGAAACAAGTGGTAGATTTAGAGCAGAAATTGCAACAAGTAGGTGATGAAATCTCATCAGTTCAGGTAATTCCCTTAGCACTTCATGTTAAAGTTCCTCCTTGTCCTAGAAGTACATTTCCTCCTAATCTTAAAACCAGAAAATCCAAGATTGGCATCCATTTCAACTTTCCAAGTAAAGTAAATGAATATGATTCAAACTCTTTGAAGCATTTAACATTCACTTTTTAAGTGTTATGGTCTTGATTTTTTTCCTCCTCATTATTGCTTTCTTGTAGGGGGATTCAAAGTCAGACCGCTCCAAAAATGAAACTGAAAACCGGTCTAAAATAGACCGAAATCGCAAAAAACGAGGTTGTGCCGGATTTATTTTTTAAACACCGATCGGTCCGGTCCGGTTTTCATTTTCACGTCTTGGATCCCAATCAATATCAATTCAGACCAGACCGGAATAGTATGTAAAGTTTAAATGTTTTCAAGACTTTATCCTAAGTCCCAACTCCCAAAATTGTGTCTCCCTATGTAAAGACCAATTATTTTCTCTGAAATTAGTGTTTTATTACTTTATAGTTTTCATTCTTCAATTCTTCAACACATCTTCTGTACTTTTAAAAATTAAAAAAGATGCCAAGAATGTAATAAAAATTGGTACTTTTATACCAATTATGTTTTCCAGAAGTGGGTATGTATTGGTCATGTTAGTGTAAACAAATTATGTTGCAGTTGCTCATGTTGTTATTGTCTTGTTGCAGTTTTTCTATTGTTTACTTTTATTGTTGCTATCTTGCTAATTTTGAGTTGTTTATTGATGTTTTTTTGTTGCTGTTTACTTTTATTGTTCTTGAACACTTATTTTTTGATGTTTTATGTATTTAGTTATTTTTATGAGTTTTGAATGCACGTGCAATTTCATGTTTTATTAAAAAATCGATCCAAACGAACCGAAACCATCTATAATATTTGGGTTGGATTGGATCGAATATCAGAATATAAACATACCAAACTGGACCACAACTTAATTATATGTTTGGATCATATCGTATTTTGCCTAAAAACTTATCCAAACCGACTTTCTTGTAAATTTCCTCCAACTAGGTATGCAGTGGTATGCTAATAAAAAGACCAAATACGACTTTTGGGTTGATGCTTTCAAAAAATGTACTTTCTGTTGAAATATGATTGTATTTGTAGAAATATCATAACATCTAACATTTGAGTCTAGTAACTTGTTAGCAAAATGTCATTTTCTATTTTTAACAATGATCTAGGTTGATGATGGTGTTGACCAGAAAGATGATTTGGAAGTCAAATCCAGGGACATTGGATCAATCATTTCAACTCCATCAATAAGGAGCAGCAAGAAAAATTCAGAAGCAACAACTACTGAAACAACAACTACTGAAACAACAACTACTGAAGCAACATCACATGTTTCACCAGCCATAAACTTCAAATCATTCTTGGGGGTTGCTCTTGTTTCCATAATTGTTGGTGTAATTCTGGGGAAGAGCTACTAGTATAATCAACATTCAACAGTATCTGAATGTCTTGTGTTTTTTTTATTCAGCACTATGTATACCAGATTGAAAGCTTTTTCTTTTGTTTTTATTATGAAGCATGATTTCTTCACCGGATAATACTAGCCTTGGATTTTACTTAGTAGCATTATGCCAAAAAAGGAACATGATAAAGAAAAAAAGAAAAAGCCATTATGCAAGTAATAATAATCAAAGGGTCATTATGAAGTTTGAATATTATAATACTGATAGGATGATTAATTAATAGTTAATAAAACAAGATACATTAGTGTGGCTTAGAATAATAAGCTGCTTCATTTCTTGATATAAAATGTAGACTAACTTGAGTAGTTTATTAATTAATTCACTGCATATACATTGCAGAATAAATAGGTAATAATAATTAACATGAATTGGTAAAGTTGAGTAATGGTACATAACAAAGTTACTAAAAGTTTAAGATGTTGGAGTAACTAGGAGTGAAGTTTTGAAGCCATGGACTATTCAACTGAGCCCAGAAGTTATCTTGGGTGAGTTGGGTCCAATCAGTGATCATCATAGGTAGTTGTAGCTCTGGAAGTTTATCATTTCCTAAGGGTAATTGTAGTAATGTACCACAAGTCATTTTGTTTTTGTTTTCTATGATAGGCATTTGAGTCCTTGTATTTTCTTGCATTGGCACTGATAACATTTCTTCATTACCTTCAGATTCTTTCTTAAGAATAACATGTTGTTGAAGCATGTTTTGATCTTCAATGAAGGACATTGTGTCCATAGAATTTGTAGGGGAACTAACCAATTGCTTAATCTCTTCCTCTAATGCTGCCCTTTGTTCTAACACTTTCAATGAAGTTGCTTTTCTATATATCTTGCACAACACTATTTCCTATACACATGTAACACAGTTATTAATAGTAGTATTTTATTAACTACTAACAATTCAAACATAGTTGTTAATGATGTTATACCTTAGGTAAGTTACAAGTGTCTGGTAAACGGTATTCATTCATAATCCAATCAGTTTTGTTTCCTCTAGGAGCTCTTCCTTCATAGAAAACAAGGGTTTTCTTCAACCCAATGATTCTCTTAGGATCAGATAAAGTCACAATTCTCCTATCAGAACCAGTGGCTTTCCAAAACCCTTTCTCAGTTGTTCTGTTAGGTCTTCCTCCACTACCATGTTTTTTGTCCCTTGGCACAAAGAAGTACCATTCTCTTTCCCCCACTTTTGACAACCCTATAATAATAACAACATTATTAACATTAATATTAAAATGTCTCATAATGTCTAACAACATATGTTAGATAACATCAAAGTTACTGGTACACATTTGGTACATGTTTTAAAATATTTACGGAAATAATGTAGTTTTTAGGGAACATGTATGAGATCCACAAGTTTAGGAAGTCATAGACCAGACTCTCTCTACCATGAAAGTTGTGTTTCTTATCACGACTTCCACTTTTTTTAGAAGTCGTGTATCATAAACACGATTTTCATTGTATATTAATAATAAAAATACTCTTTAAGTTGAACAATGGAACACAAAAGAGTAGATATAGATAGAGCAATATAAGTTATGTCTTTGAAGTTAAGTAATTGGTTAATTACCAGGCAAGTTCCAAGGATCATGGTGATAGATGTTGAGGAAACCAATGATATCATAACGAAGTTTGTTGGCAACCATGTTCTTAAGATAGAAATCAACAAGTTCTTCATCTGTGGGATGAAATCTGAACCCTGGAAGTGTAATTTCCTCACTCATATTTGCTTATTTATGAACACTACTACGTAGGTATTATTTAGCTAGATAGTGCTAATGCAATAATACTATACCCTTTTTTTTCCTTTGGGAGAAAGACAAAGTTAGTTACAACTTATGCATTGAATGAATATTTGAGAGGGGTGCTATTTATAAGGGATGAATGGTTATTTTTGTTTCTCATGTATCATCATACTAGAGACAATTATGTTCGAGCCGGAAACGTCTACATGTACATAGGGCTAACTCCTCCCAGCTAATATTTTTTCATTTACAAAACTCGAATCCAAGATATTGCTTAAGAGGAATCAAACATGTATCACTTGAATCAATACATTTTAGTTTGTGATTTAATAAAAGAGAGGTTGTGTTTATGACTTGGTCATGGATGTAGACTCATAATCATAAAGGAGCACCAAAGTTAAGTAAAAAATAAAACTTTAGAAAAATGGACTTTTTGTTATTCTTTCTGCTTTGGACTCTTACCTGGAAATTCCGCTTTCAACCTTCCCTTAGTTGATTTGTATTCTTAGTTTTAAAATCAAAATTTCATAATCAAGTCCTTGTAGCAATCTTTTTTTTTGGTAGAAATATAACCAATCATATTTTTTCATCCCTTAGGAAACTATTTTATGAAATTTTCCTTCCAACAAATGTCACTCTGATTATAATAATATTAACGCATAGATAAAATAAAAAATTTAAAAATAAAAAGCAATAAAACGGAATACTCTAATTGACTTAAAACATGGAATGAATATTATTTGGGATATATGATTTTCTTCCTTATATGTAATGGTCATGATGTAAACTTGTAAAGCAATGTGTACGGATAATTGTGTCTAGAATTACTCTAAATTATTGGTGAAGTCAATTCGTTTCTATTGGTGAAGTCTTTGAATCAAGGGGACAAATGACAATAACATTATTTCAAATGCATTCATATACGCGTTAGCAACATTATTTCCAATGGGATCCTCCCACTTATAATCAAGTACAAGACGAGATTAAGACATGTGACACAAAAATTATTTCAACAATCATGATTATATCTTATTTTCTAATAAATAATTTAAAAAAAATCATCCTTATATTCTAGTACTTATCTCTTCAGTATTGGAAAGAAGTTAAATCCATTATTTCATATATATATATATATATATATATATATATATATATATATATATATATATATATATATATATATATATATATATATATATATATATGAAATAATGGATTTAACTTCTTTCCAATACTGAAGAGATAAGTACTAGAATATAAGGATGATTTTTTTTAAATTATTTATTAGAAAATAAGATATAATCATGATTGTTGAAATAATTTTTGTGTCACATGTCTTAATCTCGTCTTGTACTTGATTATAAGTGGGAGGATCCCATTGGAAATAATGTTGCTAACGCGTATATGAATGCATTTGAAATAATGTTATTGTCATTTGTCCCCTTGATTCAAAGACTTCACCAATAGAAACGAATTGACTTCACCAATAATTTAGAGTAATTCTAGACACAATTATCCGTACACATTGCTTTACAAGTTTACATCATGACCATTACATATAAGGAAGAAAATCATATATCCCAAATAATATTCATTCCATGTTTTAAGTCAATTAGAGTATTCCGTTTTATTGCTTTTTATTTTTAAATTTTTTATTTTATCTATGCGTTAATATTATTATAATCAGAGTGACATTTGTTGGAAGGAAAATTTCATAAAATAGTTTCCTAAGGGATGAAAAAATATGATTGGTTATATTTCTACCAAAAAAAAAGATTGCTACAAGGACTTGATTATGAAATTTTGATTTTAAAACTAAGAATACAAATCAACTAAGGGAAGGTTGAAAGCGGAATTTCCAGGTAAGAGTCCAAAGCAGAAAGAATAACGAAACCCCACATACTTTGACTTGGAAGTCTTATTCAAAGACTACAAGAAGTGTTTCTATTTGGAGTAAATGATGATAAGCCTCATAGATATGACACAACATGTAATTTATTCCAGAAAATATATGGTAGTACCAATATCTCTTACCAAATCAAAGTCTTAAGAAAATGTTCTGTGCTACAAAGACATATCAAAAGCAATTTCATATGCTCTTTCCTAGAAATTTCTTGATTCTTTGGCTGAGAGTTCCTTTTCTTATTTTGTGAGGTGAAAAAAACAATTTTTAAATTTGTCGTATGTGGGACTAATTGAATTTCAATTAAAAAAATCAGATTAGTGAAAATTCTTACCCTATTGTTCCACTTATATATAAGTGCATGAAAGTAATTACAACTTGTATTGCGATGATAAATTGCCCCTGTTAATTTTTCTTCAAGTGTATTGACCATTGTTAAGTTTGTTTACAATATTGAAATGGAGAAACTAAGTTATTTTGTTTGACACTATAGTTCCAAATGTCTCATACAAATACTTTTTTTTAAGAGTGTAATATATATATGTTGACAGCATAAAAAATTATACAATCAATATATTATTTACTATTTATTTATATATTACATTCATTTAAAAGTTAATAATAATTAAAAATTAATAGTAAATTATGTAATAACAATGTAAAATCTATTACACTTCACTATATATATTCTTTTTTTTTTTAAGGTAGAATTGTTCAAACAAATTCTTCCACACCATGCTATCCTACTAGGACGGGATTGGCTTTTGTGAAGAGAAAAAGACTTGAATGATGACAAAATCATGTAGAGACAGTCAATAAGATCTTGACTATATATTAATATTTTAATTTTAATTTAATTTAATTTTAAATGATAACATCAAAAACCATAAAGTGTATTTGTCTCTAAATATGATATATTACATGTGTCTTCATACAAGTTTTTTTATGAGGAATATATTTGGTTATTAAGAGAAAGAAACAAAAAAATCATTTAATGTTTTATTGTTATGCATTATAAATGGAGTGTGGTCCATCATCCATGGATTAACATAGTCCAAAGTCCTAACACACACATTAAAATATAGAGTCCATTGGATCAGCCCATGAGTGTCAAGTATTTTTTCACATTTTTTGTAGTAAAATATTTATAGCACTTGGATAGGCTAAAATAAAGAAAAAGCTAAAATGAATTTTATTTCTATTTTTAGAGATCAAACCTTTGACATGGTTCAGAAATATTGTTGGACCTTAGTAAAAATGAAGCACTATTTCACACAAAAAATTAAATACTACCAACCTAAATTAAAACTATAAGGTTACTATAGCTATATCGTAAGTTGAAGGAAACCTTCATCAATTTCAAATTCCATTATAATGTATGAAACCTCTAATCATTCTTAAAAGGTAAATAGAAGTTTGTCACTCCCATTTATTTAACATTTGTGGTCCATAACATTTTAGTCGTTGGTTTATTGATTTATAAACTAAAGTTAGATATTATAAATTGCAAATCTTGAACTTCATCCTAGAGTAAGGTATATAATAAAAGGAAAGAGGTTAAAAATCCTTTAGGTGGATCATAATTAACACCATCATGGTATGGTTTCCCTTAATGTGATTATTCAGCATGCTTGGTATTCCAAACCCATCACCACATCTCTAAAGTAGAAACAACAATTTTGCTCATACTCATTTCACGGAATCGGGATCACCTGTCCCAAAATTAGTATGTCCCCATATCCCAAGCTAATAGGGTTTTTCCAAGTAATGCACATATGTTACTTTAAGTTTTTAAAATTCTTTTTTTAGTGAAGTGTCAATTTTTTAATGGACCGGGATGGGAAAATGAGATAAGAATAAAGACAGGTGATCTGTGTCCCATTTCACGAGGCTCATAAGTTACCACTTACCCTATACTTCCTTCTTTTTTATTGTTTTCAAGGTCTTAGCATATTCTATATGAAATGTAATGAATGTGGTGTATCATTTTACTTATTTTTCCATGTAATAAATATCTCTATAGAATAATCTTATTAATTATCTCTCATAACTAGTACAGATATCATAATAAAGGTAAAGAAAAAATAATAGTTGCAATAAAAAAAATGTATACATTAAAAATATAAAAGATTTATATATTGTCGTTGTATTATCCATCATTCATTTTTAATTATGATTAACTTTAAAATAAAAGTAATACAAATGAATAGTGTACTAATTATGTATAAATATTTATACTATCAATTTATAAATATTATATTAAATATCATAAAGATACACTATCTCTTCATTAATGGAAATGATTATCTTTTAAGATTAATGGGTAGTAGCCATAAAGAAAGAAAGTAAATTAAAAAGTTATGCTACTTAGTACTTGCTCATTCACAACCCTCTGATCTGCAAAAGATTTCCATGACGCAAAAGGATCTTCCTTTTGGATTTGGACACGTGTCTTGCTTACTTTTGTATTTTATAAAATAAGAGTGTAAAATACATTCTGTTATGATGATATAAGTTATCTCATTCAACTATTAAAATCATTATATATGTCATATCTAATTATTTTTTACAAAATATTTTTAAATTAAACAAAACAATACATATGTCATATTTTATTGTCTGAAAGGATAAATTATAAATTATTAAAAAGTGTATACAATGCAGTACGTATAGAGTGTGGGTATTCCGTATACCTAATCTGCGCGGTAACTTAAGCTCCACATAATGTCAGAATCATCTGTAGCGCGCGCCATGCCAACTTTCTTTCCATTATAATATTCCATCATTCTAAATCCCAATCACATTCCACAATTCTCTTAATGAGATTGACTACACCCTATTTTTCCCCACAGAAGAGTTAACCGTCGATCTCGTGATCCGTGATCAACTGTTTTAAGCTGGCCCAATCACCGAACGCCACGTCACAAGGACTGCGATTAAAATATTGGAAAAGAGCGGGACCTAGGGTAAAAGCAAAATGTTTGGTGTTACGGAAAGATAACCCCTGCAAACGGCGTCGCTTTATCGTTTTAGTTTTACTTCATCATCATCATCACTACCACAACACTCTCATATATATAGAAAGAGAGTGAGAGAATGCGTTGAGTTTAAAAGTAACCTAATATAACCCTTCTTCCTTATCTCTCTCCCGGTAGTAACACTGCTTTGTCTTCTTCACTTTCCATTTTATTATTCCTTTCTTTTACCACCATTACCGGTACTCGGTTCAAATGTGTGAGATCTGAGTAATGGGAAGTGTTTCATCTGAAGATGGTTCTGATCAACAAAGCGAACGTTGCGGAAGCTACAGCGTCAGTGCTGACATCAGCGAATCCGAGAGTTCCACCAGTTTCTGCGGTGGTCGCCGTTTCGAGACTGAAGGTGCCTCCACCTCCGCCAATCTCACACCTCTTCCTCTCCTCGCTCATTTCAACTTCCCGGCGGCGCAGGTTATGATACCTGTAATAGGTGGTAAAGATGTGGTGATATGGGATCACAACCGTGAAAAACGTGACGTAGATTTGTCAGGTACTTGCTCTCGTTTCTTTCTATTTTTGGAGTAGTTTTGAACTGTATTATCATGTGAGAGTGAAACATAGTTTTGAAATTTGAATTGCTATAGTGGATGCGGTTATGTTGCGAATTGTTGGAAGATTTGGTCAACATGTCCATAATTATGGTGACAAATTGACAATGTAGTTGCTGAGATTACCTAAACGGTAATATTGTGGTTTTGGACCACAATTCAAACTGTGGAGTAAAATGTGTGATGAATCTTAAGCTTTTGTTCAATTTGTTAACTGTATAATTACATTGTACCAAATAGTTACTTTTTTCCTCAGTACTTTACCAGAATTTGGATTTTGCAGAAGTGGAAATGATGAAGGAGAGGTTCGCGAAGCTGCTTTTAGGGGAAGACATGTCTGGTGGAGGGAAAGGAGTCTGCACTGCACTTGCAATCTCAAATGCAATAACCAATCTCTCTGGTTAGTTTTGTTAATTTGCATAGAAAGAGAATTTGTGTCTAGAATGTAACTTGGATTATATACCAAAAAATGGCAGCAACTGTGTTTGGTGAGCTATGGAGGTTAGAGCCCCTGGCACCACAGAAGAAGGCTATGTGGCGTAGAGAAATGGAATGGCTCTTATGCGTAAGTGATTCTATCGTGGAGCTTGTGCCATCTGTGCAGCAGTTTCCTGGTGGTGGAACATATGAAATCATGGCCATGCGTCCTCGCTCTGATTTGTACATCAATCTACCGGCTTTGAAGAAGCTTGATGGAATGCTGCTTGGTATGCTTGATGGATTTGAAGATACACAGTTTTGGTATGTTGACAAAGGAATTATATTGGGTGACAAGGATTGTGATGACTACAGTGGTAGACCTTCAGTTAGGCAAGAGGAGAAATGGTGGCTTCCCTCGCCTAAGCTACCACCAAATGGCTTGTTTGAAGATGATAGAAAGAGGTTGCAGCAATGCAGGGATTGCACTAACCAGATATTGAAGGCTGCCATGGCAATTAATAGTTCTGTACTTGCTGAAATGGAAATTCCTCGCGCCTACATAGAATCCCTGCCCAAGGTAAAACTTGTTTGTGCTGCAAGTACAGAATATTGTGTGTGGACATCTCTGTATGTATTGCATTCTTAATTTTGGTATGGTTATATCATATGAAATTATGAATATGACAGAACTAGAGGTTGACATACATCAATTCCAATAGATCTTTGAGCTGTGTGAATTTCAAATTTTCTCTTGTGAAAATAGAAGTAAGGAAATCATGCCCTATTCCACAGTTTTATGACTTTTATCCATGGTTCAAAACTGGAATTCAGTAATGTCTTAGTATTTATCTGGTAGGAATTGTTGAAAATATGATATCACGTTGCTGAATACTCAAGTGCCTTTGTGATATTGTACAACTACGAATGCAGAATGGAAAAGCTTGTCTAGGGGATATAATCTATCGATACATAACTGCTGACAAATTCTCGCCTGAATGTCTCCTTGATTGCCTGGATCTCTCGTCAGAGCACCACACTCTGGATATAGCTAATAGAATCGAGGCTGCGGTGCATGTTTGGAGGCTGAAGGACAGCAAGAAACATTCAAACTCAGTGAAAGCCAGACGCTCTTGGAGTGGAAAAGTGAAGGGCCTGGTTGCTGATAGTGAAAGGAGCCATTTTCTTTCTCAACGAGCAGATACCCTTCTACAAAGCTTGAAACACCGATTTCCAGGGCTCCCTCAAACCGCACTAGATATGGCCAAGATACAATATAATAAGGTAGATTATCTTAATCTTTAGTTTGGACTGAACTCAAAGTCTGTTATGTTGATTTACAAGGCAGGGCCACTGCTTAAAATAAATTTTAAACTAGCTAATAGTTATGTCAAGGCAATATGGAATATTTAAGGTGCAACTGAGGACTTGATTGAGAAATTCCTTCCAGCAGTAACTAGTGAGAGAACATCCATAATTCCCTGACATTAAGTATTCTATAGTTTCCATGTTAAATGTGTGGTAGTGCTCTCTCAATTTCATGGTCCATATTGATTTGACAATTAGATACATAATGGTGAATGATTTCTGTCAATATTTAATGGTAACCATGGGTACATATAACCATTACTCGTCTTATAAGTGATTTATTAATAGTGTATAGTTACTGAGGACTGGCATTGGGTGAGGGAGCTTAGAATCAACTCCATAACCTTTTGTGAATTATACTTTTCCCTGCAGGATGTAGGACAGTCTATTCTGGAAAGTTATTCAAGGGTGATGGAGAGCTTGGCCTTTAACATAATAGCCAGGATTGATGATGTCCTTTATGTAGATGACACCATAAAGCGATGTGCCGCTGCAGATTCTATCCCTCTCTTCAGCAAAGGAGGTTTTGGAGGTATGCCCATTCAGAAGCGAATTTCACCCAGTTCATTCTCAATTCAACACACCCCATACGCCTCTCCGTTTGCAACCCCATCTTTCTGTTCCTCCTCTCCTGTTACCGGGAGCCCTTGCAGTCCTCAAAGAACACCTTCTGTGAAACGGAATGGTCGAAAGGAGGCAACATATTCTAAGTCTGAAAAGTTGGCCTCAACTGATTTTGAGAGGACATGGTCCTTCACAGGAAACCTCAGTGCAAGAAGAGTTTCCGGTGATGCGCCAGAAAGAGACTAAATTCCGTAGTTAATATGACTTTACATTTATAGCGGATCATCCATCATCTTGTTTTCCCACTCCTTGTATATGAGGTTCTAATTTTTGTATATTCCTAGGCAGTATGAGTAGAATTATGTTGAAAGATTATGCCAATGAATCATCGGATTTAAAAGGTCTCTGCCCAAGTATAAATTTGTTGAGGCCACTCCCAAGATGCTTCTATAAATGCCATATGCTAAATAGGGTTAACAATTCAATATTCAAGATTCAGCATTAGTCTTCTACCATGATCATCTGTCACAAATGGTGTTCCACTCCATGCCCCAAATCAATCAGAGTGTTTCATTTTATTACTTTTTGTTTTTAAATTCTTTATTTTATTCACGTGTTAATATATGATTGACTTGGTATAGAAAATGAGACACTGTTTGAGATAAGTGATCCTCATCCTGCCTCCTACTACCATGAAATTTCACTGGAATTTAACCAGGCCGAAAGTAATCTTTATGCAAAAAAGTCCTTGGACTCTAAACGTTAACTAAGAAAATAACAACTGAGCCATGTGTGTCATGAAAATGTTTGCAATCTTGAATATAAGCTTGCAAATATAATCAATGGCAGCACTATGAGTTAAATCTCTTCCTTGAGCGGCATCATAGAATCTTTTTTAATGTACATCCCTATCGAAGTAATTAACCACACAAGACACAAGTAGGGTAAGCAATCTTTTGACCTATACGTATCTACAAGACACAAGTAGAGTAGGAATAAGTTTACTTAAAGAATGACCAACTGATGTCAGTTCATTCAAGTAGACATGCTTGATTCCCTTTAAGCAAAATTTCGGATTCGAGTCTTGTGGATGGAAAAAATATCCACAGGAAAAGATATATTTGTGGATGTTTCCAGCTCAGACATGATTGTCTCAAGTGCGAGGATACGAAATACAAAAAAAGAAAAGAATGGCATCCTTTTTCTTTAAGGGCCATCACTGTCTATGTAAATAACTTCATAAGCAGGGCAAACAATCTTTTGACCTGTACGAAGAAGTTAGCATGTGTGCCAACAAGAGCATGAGCAAATTGACTTAAAAAATGCCATCTTTTTCTTTATGTTTCTCCACCCATTTTGATTAAAAAAGTTGGAAAACAATATGAGCAATACTCAAATGAAATTTACAGCACTTCCTTAAGGGGCTCTCTAAAACTATTTCCTCTAATCTTTAGGCCTGTCCTATAAGAGAATTAATTTGTGTTTTCTTTCTTTATAAACCTTAGGTGGGCTACATAGCCATTCTTTAATTTGATATAAGAAATTGAAGATTACATTGAGTAGAATAATTGTAATGCATGTGAATTAGGACCACTTTCAGCTAGTGAAATGAAACAAAATGTATGAACTAGATTAACCTTTTTACATATAGGATACACCCAAATACCTCAATGAGAATTGAATGCTTCATTTGACTAGCCTTGCCGTCCAAGCAACAATGAAAGGGGGGCCATATATTGGGATGAGATCTAATATCTTTAAACATGTCTCGAAACATGTCCCTGACCAATTATAATAAAGCAAAAATAGATAAAGTCATGAGTATTTAATTTTTTTTTAACTAACGTAACATAATATGATTGATTTAATACAGACTTTGGAACATATTTGGGGACATCAGATTTTTATCCTATATATATTGGGGTTCCCCTCCCAACCTATTTTACCTAACTACTATTATTAATTATATGCTTTTTCTGTGGACACAATTCATTAATCAACAAAGGTCACTAAATTCTGCTGATTATTTTTTATGGAGTGTCTATAGTCTATATAGCATAGTGCTTCCTTAATTCATAGATAACTACATAGTGTGAGTATTTATTGTTAGCATGCTTGTAAGTATATGTCATCTATGATGTAAATTGCTTCATTGATTGAACTCATTCCCTACAAATGCAATTATCTCTTATGTGAGTGATGGCTATATTAAAAGTTCTTCCAAATAGCTAAACTAATTAACTGAAATAAATGAGGTTTGGATTAAAAAAAATGCAAACCGATTAAAATTGATCCTCTTTTTTTTTTTCTTTTAGTAAAAAATTTCTTTCAATTTTTTATCTCATTTTAAAATTTAATTTAATTCTAAAAAATATCACTTTAGTTATTTATCTTTCTCAATATTAATTAATTATATCCAGGTTATCAAAAATATTAAATCATTGATGGAGATTGCATTCTAAACAGAAATAAATAATTTCTGTAATTTTTCTATTTCTATTTCTATTCCTCTTTTTTTTCATCTTCATAAATGGAAATTCAAGTTAAATTTTAAAGGAAAAGAAAGAGGCTAGACTAGTAAAGTATTCATTTATATAAGGGACAGCTCCACTTATGCTACAAAATATACACATTAAAAATAGAATTCCAAATATGCCCCTGTTTACACTAAACAATACCTAATTAACTCCAGCTAAATAGTAAAATACTACTTCATAGTAAAGTAAGATTTTAAAGGAGTTAATAGTAGTAGATTAAGTATAAAGTTTCCACCTTTAAAGATGCCCTATATTATTAAGATTATATTACTAGGATAAGCACATAGCATATGATAGATAGAAAATGGTAAACTTGAGTATTATATTATATGCAAATACCAAACCTCACTCTTTGATTGCCTACAACTTTCTTATACAATTAAATGAAAAATGTTATTCATACGTTTTATTATTAGGAGTAGATAAAAAGTGAAAAAAGAGAAATAGCAGATGGTGTTTTTTAAAGGTAGAAAAAAAGATTTAAAACTATATAAAAACTAGTCTAGGTAAAGTAATTTGCAAAAATATGAGTGTGTTGGGTTTATTTAAGTGTGAAATCTCATATTGGATATGCGAGAAGGAGTGAAAGAGTTTAGGAAAGACTTATAAAACTAATGCCTTAAAGTTTTGGTTCAAGACGTGGTATTTCATTTGCGACTCTTCACATAGTTGCACTCACACACTATGTTATCTATCATTCATTTTCATTACTTTTTCTAAAGTTAAAGATTATACATTTTTCTCTAGATATTAACATAGTCAATAATGTAGTTAATGCTAGTATTTTCAAACTTACCAGGAAGAATTCAGTAGGTGTTTATTAGTTATTGATGGGGTAAAATAAAGTGGCAACTTATTTTTTATTTAATTTACCATTTAAAAAATGGGGAGAAACTAAACCAGTCGACAATAGAATAATTTTTTCAAACCAATCCAACAATTTATGGACTTAGATAGTTTGGGTTGATAAGATAATATGAGAAAGATTTAAATTAATAAAACAAAATGAGAAAGAAAGGAAGATGGTGTTAAAGCCAACAATACTTAGACAGGGCAAACATTCTACCATATGACACTTATAATATTTATGAGTCAATATTTTTCTTAATTTTAAATTAAAAAATATAATAAAATCATGTTTTCCCTTATTTTTCAATACCGAAGAGTTAATGAACATAATTCTAAACATAAAAGTAGAATGAGTTCCAAATACTTATATGAAGTAGAGGAAAGTGATGCATACACTAATAAGTGAACACTCAATTTCATCCTCATGAATTTATGCATGTACTAATTTAGTGGAAAAGTAAAAATTTATACTAGTAGTAAAATATCATAAATATGAATTAAAACAATCTCTATTAGTATCATAAAAATGATAATAAAAAAATAAGAGTAAATACATATTTTAATCCCTCATATTTTTTTGACTTTACCAGTTTAGTCTTTCAAAAAAGAAAATACCTAAAATGGTTCAAAAAATGTTCAAATGTGGGTCAAATTGGATATTTTAGCATGTTTTATAATACTTAGTAAAAACTAATATAAAATTTTTGGGGGCTATTATACTTCTTTTCATTTTTGAAGGGCTAAACAAATAAGATCGAAAAATATGTAAACTAAAATAAGTATTTACTAAAAAAAATAATTTGGCTCATGTAATATTTTTTTAGGACCACAAAAATGTTAAAGGACGAACATAGTTCTTTACTCAATGCAATTTGGAGTTTAGTGGTTGTTTTGTTGCACTTGAAATAGTGATGAACTCATACCCATTATATTGAAGTAGAGGATCCGCAACCGCCCCACGCGTCACAGCCACAAACTGATTAGTGGTCACTATACATTCTTTACCTTTCTCTCAATAATCAATATCACATGTCCCAAATCGTATCTCACTTCATATTTCAGGTCAATCAATATACTCCATTTATTATTTTTTATTTTATCTATGTATTAATATATAATTGACTTGAGATAAAAAATGAGATATTATTAGAGATATGTAATCCTCACCCATCTCTTAAGTTCTTGTTTCTTTCTTGTCATAAACAAATTGTAGTGGAGCAAGTTACTTCTGACATTAAAATATATAAACCGAAGAACATACTCTAAGTCATTATTATACTGATTTCTAAGTAATATGGGTCGTTAATTCAAGTCATAAATAGTTGTTACAAAAATCAATTTAAATTTGTGAGTTTCAAGCATGTAGAAAAAAGAAGAAAAAAATATAATATTGTCAATCAATGACCTATGTTTTTCAGCACATGTCACGTTTACCCTTTTCTCTCTTGTATTTTCTTTTCCATTTCGGGACCACGCATGCGAGGTTCTATGTTCACACTAGATGAACCATCTCATTCGATCTCCATTAACAGAGAAACAAATATATATATTTTATTTATTTTTAATTATAAAGATGTAATTTTATTATAATCAAATGAATATATATGTTATTTAAAGTTATATTTTTTTTCATATTCATAAAAAAAGTTATATTTTTTTTAAGTATTTGTCTCTACATTAATGGAATGATCTTCAGTATTTTCCTTTACGAGATGTCCACATTTGGAAGAGGACCAAACAATTTAATTGATTTACACCCATTGGTTATGGGATTTAAATAACACAATCAACCATTATGCTATTGCATGAATCTCAAAAATATTATTTTATGTAACTTAGATTTTGAACATAGAATGACCTTCATTTATATTCTGCCTTAAGGTCTAAAATATTAGAACCGAGCATGCTCAAAAAAAGTAGCAAGAGTATAAGCAAAACCTCTTTTAATAATATATTATATATACATTTTCTTTCACTAACCCACATTTACATTGGTGAATCAAAATAAGGTCTTAATCATATCTATACATACCGCTAACTAATAATATATATATTTTTTACATAGTAAAACATAATAATATTTAAAATCGAAAGATTTTTAAGTTATTTAGTTGTTAACAAAAAATTTATGCATGTAAAACTCAAATGTGATGATAATGAGTGTGCTTGGTAGATAAGATATTGGTATCAATTAATTTATCAGTTTTAAATTAATAAATTATTTGTCACCTAAAAGTTGATTTAGTGGTTAGAAACAGATTAGTTTTTTAAGTATTATTCAAACCCAATTTTCTAGAGAAAATTAATCTCTCATATAGAGATAGGTTGAGATACCTAACAAGGACAATTAAAGTATTTAATCAATTAGCTTTTAAATTTTTAAATAATAGGACATAGGTTGATGTATGTATTTAACTTGTACAAATTTGTCTTTTATTAATTACTAAAAAGTATATTTGGTTTTGAAATTAATTTAAAGATTATAATATTGTTGATGTATATATTTAAACTTTGACTAATATTATGAACTTATAACTTAGAATATACATTTAAACTATAATACTGTTAAAACTATTGACTAAAAAAACAATATTTCTCCTAATTCACATGTCACTTGTACAACTATTTTTTGATTTTACAGTTATATTCTTGCACTGGAGACAATCTTTCTAAACTGAGAGAATATACAAGTATGTGAGACTAACTCTCCCAGCAAATATTTTTCATCTCTAAGACTCGAACTCGATACCTTGTTTAATGTGAATCAAACATGTACCACATTGATTATTTATTAGTCCAACTTTCTCTCTCTATTTTACTATGATGAAAAATTAACCATTTTTAAGTTGAGGAATAGTTTTGTAACATTTTTTTAATCAATTGTGTAAAGAATGCATAACTATTTTAGTCGGTGATGGTTAATGCATAAAGGGGTGTTGAGAACTTGAGAAGAGGAGAGGGAGAGAGAGAGAGGGAGAGAGATCAAGAGAATGGAGAGTAGTATCATTCCTCATGGTAGCTTGAAGAATGGAGAGGTTCTAGATGGTTCTAATATAATGGAGTTAGTTGGGAATGAAAAAGTATTCAGTAACTTTGTGGAACATAAGTTTGAAGAATTGGATAAAGATAAAGATGGTAAACTTTCTGTGAATGAACTTCAACCTGCTGTTGCTGATATTGGTGCTGCTCTTGGTTTACCTGCTCATGGTTCTAATCCTGATTCTGATCACATCTATTCTGAGGTATCTATTCTATTCTATTCTATTCTCAGATTAAGGAATCATCTTCTTTCTATCATTAATCTCAACAAGTATCAATGTTGTAGGCAATCAACTTTATCCTACTTCTCAGTTCTCACTGCTTACAATAAGACTCAATAATGACTATAGAGTCGAACAGATTTTATATTTTTTTTGGGTTCCAATAAGAGTATTTTCGTATCCTGTAGTTAAGTAACTAATCTTTTTCGAGTTCGTGATACTCCTCTCATCTTAACCTTGTAAATCATTCTGATATCTGATGGGACGTTACACAACCATCTTAATATTAAGATAAGGTGCTATTTATTTTTTAGAGACTATTAATTATTATATTTGGTACACAGAGAGTATTAGTTATAAGACACTATCTAGATTTTTATTCTTATTTTTATAATACCTTTTATATTTTCCAAAAAAGTTTTCACTGACTCTATTTTCTCGTTATTGTGATTAAAACTATTAATTAATGAGTGAGTGAAATTCTAATATTAAAAAAGATATGTTATGTGCTTTTGACTTTTCTCAGTGGCTTAAATTTTGTTCGGCTGTGTTCCGAATTATAATGTTTTCAATCTTTGGAATAAATTATTATCATGTGTCCAAGTAAAATGATTAACTTATAATCACTGTGATGTCATTTTCTTCGTCAGATTTGTTTTCATTTGAATGTCTTTTGTTTATTTAATTAAAATACTATTTGTTTGTGGTTTAAGCTATGTTTTAGAGTTTGAAAAATCTGCTTATTGCTTAATGTTGCTTCAGAATTCAGATGTTGATTGAGAAGGAGGCCAAATTTGGCTGTTTTATATGGTTTTAATTGATAGTCTTTTTTATTTTATAAATAATGTGAATCTTATAAATTGTAATATCCTTTTTTTTGACATTATAGAAATTGTTTTTCTACAAAATTTTGACCTCTATGTTGATTAAGTGGTGTTTAAACTTTATTGAAAATGCTAGAAAATTTTAAGCTAGACTTTGGTGTAACAAAAAAGTCAATGTGGTATTATTGAGAAACAAAAGATAATGCAGCAATATGATTCTAACATAAGATACCTTAGTCACAAGAAGAAGAAAAATGTAGCAACAGGGTTATAAAATAATGTGGCATGTTCAAATAAATGTACTATAAATAAGGACTAAACAAGGTTGAGAAATTTAGTGTGATGTTCCACAGGTGTTGAATGAATTCACACATGGGAAGCATGAAAAAGTGAGTAAGAGTGAGTTCAAAGAGGTTTTATCAGACATTCTTTTGGGCATGGCTGCAGGACTAAAAAGAGATCCAATTGTGATACTTCGCATTGATGGTGAAGATCTTGTTGAATTTGTTAATGGTCCAAGTTATGAAGCAGAAATAGCATCCATATTCTACCACATTGCATCACCCCATAAATCACTTCATCACCTTGTTATTGAGGCTCTAGCCAAACTCACTGTTGAGCAAGGGATTCCTCCTACTTCAGATTCTTGGGTAGTACTCATTTCATTCAAATATTGTTGACCATGTTGAAAGATGTTACATATACACACATATGTGAACAAAAATTCTCTAACTTTCATTTCATTCTTATGTTGGGTTATCTTTATTCCTTCAGGTTATTAACAATATTGTGGAACCAGCAATGCTATCTGTAGTTGGCACTAATTGGGATAAGCCTCTTTCTGACCAAGATGGATTCTTTGAGGAATTTAAGAAAGTGGCTTTGAGTATTGCTGATAGACTTAAGGATCAACCTGTGATTGTTGCTCATAGTGAAAACACTTTTGATGGAAGTGGTGTTAAGAGATTATTATTCAACAAGTTTGAATTAGACAAGGTTTATATTTTCATTCATGATTCCTTCAAATATCTTTCTTATTATCAACTCTCCTTAGTTAAATGGAATTCACCAATCTAATTAACATGTGATGCAGACTTTTAACTCAGCTTTAGAGAATTTGCCTAAAGATCGAAACGGAAAATTTTCGAAGGAGTATTTACGGGTGGCGTTGGACATGCTATCTCCTTCTGCTGGTTTACCTCCGGTTGGTGCAGTTGAACAGGTATGTTGCCAATGCTTACAATACCACCAATTCATCTTCAGTTTCTTATGATGCCATTTTGATGCAATGCACTAAAATGTGTTAAAAGATAACTACTGGCATGAAGGAGTGCTAGTATTAAGGTTGTTTGTAATTAGGGTCATGCTTGCATAATAAGGGTGAGCATGGCCATTTTTTTTGAACCGACCTGGCCTTAGACCCGACCCTAAATATCGATTGAGTCAGCCTTTAAATTCGATTTGACCCTAAACTCGATTAAATATATAGTGCATACTCATTTTAGATAAAGACTTCTCAATATTATCTATTGTTATGAATATGTAATTATACATGTATATATATTTACATTATTCTGTATACATTTGATTAGAAACACATCCAAACGAGATGAGCGAGTGACCATGGGACGGGTCGGGTCATGTTTAGTCCATACCCGACCCTAAATATTGATCGGGTCTATTTTTTGAACCCGGACCCAGCCCTAGACGCGATCAGACCCGACCTTGTTATGGCCTGATCATGATGGGACCGTGCAGGGTGAGTGGGTAGGGTCAGGTCTTGCTCACCCGTACTGCATAACATATGATTCATGATGTTTTCCTTAGCATGTAGTTGAAAACTCACATGTTTGGTTCTACAGATGGATAAGGTTATTGGTGAAGTCTTTAAGATGATAAATGCAGATGATGGAAAAGTGGTCAAAGAAGATGAATTCAAGAAAATATTAACTGAAATATTGGGGAGTATAATGTTACAATTAGAGGGTAATCCCATATCAGTTTCTTCAGATTCAGTAGTGCATGAGCCTCTTGGCTCAGCTTCTACACTTCTGCAACCATCTTCTACCGAAACAGCATAGCCTTCTGAAGTATATAACATGTAGAAGAATCTACAAGTACAATAAAAAATTATTTTATGTATATTATGACCAGCAAATTGTGTATTGAGCAGTGAATTATGTGTGTTGTGGGATATTTATGAATATGAAAAATATAGAATGCTACTGAGAAGGAAAATTCAGCAATCAAATTATCCTTACTTGGGCTTCTTGGTTTCTTCCACTTGTAATGTAGACATCTTTTATAAAGAGAAACATTTTATTTTTGTTGGATTTATTCAAGTGTGAAGTCCCACGTTGGATATGCGGGAAGGAATGAAAGAGTTTATAAAAAGGAAATGTTCATGAAACTAATACCTTACGGTTTTGATTCAAGACATAATGTCTCACTTATGACTCTTAACTCTTCTCAGGCTCATATAACAATCATAGTCACAAAGGTAAGAAGATTCAAGACTATAATGAATGATCTTTGAAGAATACTTCAATAAATGAATACTAAGGATTAATTTATCTTTTATACTTTCATCACAACATTTTTTTTTAAGTAGATTAATTATAATCTTTTATCATCGTAAATTATCCAAATTTTAATTCTTTTTTAAAACATTATGCCAACAAAAGATTGCTGCCATATGAACGGCAGTGTGTATTATCTATTTTGCAATCTATATTTGCATGTTCTATTTTATTATAGGAAAATGATAATCTTCACACTAATTCTTCATATTTATAGGAAATTAGTATAAATCATAAAGTGATTGATTTATAAAGAATATGTGTCGATGTATTGTAAATATAAATTAGAATTTGTTGAGCCATCACAAAGAATATATATTTGGAGATGAGTTATAAATATTAGGTTTTCTTCTTGTCTAGCTTTTCCTGTATAAAAGAGATGTCACATAATTAGACATTTGCACACAGAAGCTAATTCCATAAGCCACAAGATAAACAATGAATTTGGAATATTAACACACCATCACCTTTCTTATAAAAGGGGTTGCTTTTACTTATTTTTTGTTTCTAAGTTTTATTATAAATTAAACTTGTTTGGGTAATAACTTTAGTTTATAAACAAAAAATGCTGAAATTTGATGGATTGATTTTTTTGGTTATAATGTAATAATTTATTTATAATGATAATGTAAAAACATAATCTATACCTAACATAAGCCTTTTTTATATAATAGATAAAGTTAAAAAGAGCAACTACCAAAAATGGTGTGTGGTGGATCATACATTTGTTCTATAAAATATCTTAATACAAAAGAACCCTTTGACTTGTTCATCTTGAATCTCTTCTATAAACCTATTCAACAATTTTCTGAGTTCTTCTTCCACTCTACTAATGGGAAACTACTACTATTGTAAACCAAGGGGTGGTGATCCTCATACTTCAAATGTTCTTGTGATTTTGGCTGTGGCCTTGATTCTTCTAGTTATACCATCTCTTTTCTCAAGTGAGTCAGAAGATGAAGCTGAAGAATCCATGAACATGTCACCATTTGTAGCACCAATAATGGTAATAGTGATCCTACTTTTGGTGTCATTTTTGGGAAGTTCAAGAAAGAAGGTTTATGCAAAGCCACCATGGTGTGGATGTAATCATGCTTGTTACTGTTATGGTGGATGATGAAGCTATGTGGTATTGTGTTCTATGTTATATTAATTTCCATGGTACTATATAGAAAATGTTTCATAGAAATAAATAATATGAGGATGTAATTTTATGAGCATATTTCATTGCTTCAAATGAAAATTAAAAGATTGAATGGTTGTATGTTAATTACTAATGTATCACCATATGACAGCAATTATAGATTTCTTCTTCTTGTGAGTCAAGTTACATTGCAATTTAAGGATGCTATATTTTATAAGGTTGATATATTTTTTTCTATTGTTTTAATGTTCTTGTGTGATTACAGATATTTTTATATAAAAAGTTAATTAATCATAAGAAAAGAGAAGAAAAATAGAATGTTAAAGAGAGAAGGGTAAAGAGATAAGGTGGAGTAGGAAGAAAGGGAAAAGGTGTAAGGTATAATAGTAATGGTTGTGTGACTCATTACCTAACAGTGTCACTCAATAGTCTAACACCCCAGCTCTAACATGCGATCTCCCATGCCCATAAATATATCGAGCTTTTGATCTTCAAGTTTAAATATTTATTGCAGTATTTTATTCCCCACAAAAAGAACTCTTATGTGACTCGAACTCATAACCTCAACGATAAATAATCACTAGTCCGCATTACATAAGTTAGTGTTACAAATAGTATTGTCCCCACATTACTTTCATTATCTTCTATGAATATGATTGCTATCTGATTAAGTCTAAAGCATTTAAGTGGGTTGCACAAATTTGGCACTAGTTATGTACTAGCACTAGTGGGAGGTGAATTTGGAATAGACATCAAAAAAGTAAATGAAATTGTGTGATTTATAGAGTTTTTAATGCAAAAGTTGTGTAACTTAATATCTTACACTGATTTTTTTAACGAAATTGTACTGACTCTTTTATCTATAATGATATTAGATAATAGTATTCATTTCATTAAGTCTAAAGCACCAGTTCATACACTGTTTCAAGCAGCAAGCAGGTGAAAAATACAGGAAGAGAGAAATTAGTGTGATTTCTAATATTATGGGTGGGGAGTGAAAGAAATCATATCCAAACTCAAAATAAAACAGCATAGGGCTATGAAGCACGGATATGAAAATGTGTGTCGGATACGATATGTATCTGATATATCGACACACATTTTTTTTAAAATATAGGATACGATACGTTTAAGAATATGTGTATGAAATAATAAAAAACACAAAATATAACAAGATTATAAATGTAAATCAAAATATCCTAAGTAAAAAATATAATGGAAATTGAAATCATTGTCCTCCAAATTTCAAGTAACAAAACTAGAAAATATAATAGAATAATTCATAAAATTGCTTATTGTTTAGCCATAGAAAAAGAAATATTGTCAATTTCATCTCCTCCTTGATGACAATGTTATGAATCAGAGAGTCAGTATGGTGGACCGGCTATCAGAGTCAATGCGCTGTGACGATATGTTGGTATGAATTTTTGTGGCCTTTAAATAAGTTGATGTTTATTGAAAACAAGTCTATTTTATCTTATTTTATTCAAAACGAATATATATTATCTTATGTTTTATTGAAAACGAATATTATGCGTATCTTAATATTGATTTATTTTATTTTTTAATTTTTAGATACTCGACGAATATATGCTTCATGGGACAGGTTGGGTTTGCCCTCTTTTCATGAGGTCGATTAGTTTAATCCTATTATTACCATGCATTATTGTACAGTTTTCTTTGTCTTTGATGCCGACTACATGTTCACTGTGTTGCATTAACTATTTCAAGAAATAAGTAACAAAACTGAAACGTGTCTTAATTTGAGTGCTGAAGCAACGACAATTATGAGCATTCATATCCAAACCTACCACCATGTCAAAATCAACCAATTAAACATTTAATAAATAAAGAGAAAAAGATGTATCTCTGACCGTGTATGAGTTTTATACACTATCATTGTATCATCATTATTGGTTTTTTATTATTGTTGGCTTTTCAGAAAAGGTAATCTAAATGAACGGTGAATGATGAAGTACATATGTATATATTTTACACTCATAAATAAATGACACTGACATAGTGACATATTCTGATATGTATCACCATGCCATTAACCCTTATCATATACTGAATTCTGATACCAAAACAATTCCATAAACTCAATGGCTTATGATAGAACCAAAACCTCACAAGTTTTAGATGGTTTCACTCTGAGTCCCCTCCCATATCCTGTTCTACTAATCTTAGCATTAATATTCACCTTCTTTGGAATTTCATGGTACTTTTCATATCAAGAAGCTGTTGAAACTGCTGAACAACGATTTGGTTGGGCATTATTTGCAACTCCAGTGCTGCTAATACTCTTAGTTCGTTGGTTATCATCAATGGAAAATTCAGCTTGGTTCTCTGGTTTGTGGGCATGGCAAAGACCCATGAGGACTTATGAGAGTTCATCAGAAGGAAATTCTCCATGGGGTGTTGCTGCTTTGATCTTGGTATTGTATAGAAAAAGAAATATTGTCAATTTCATCTCCTCCTTGATGACAATGTTATGAATCAGAGAGTCAGTATGGTGGACCGGCTATCAGAGTCAATGCGCTGTGACGATATGTTGGTATGAATTTTTGTGGCCTTTAAATAAGTTGATGTTTATTGAAAACAAGTCTATTTTATCTTATTTTATTCAAAACGAATATATATTATCTTATGTTTTATTGAAAACGAATATTATGCGTATCTTAATATTGATTTATTTTATTTTTTAATTTTTAGATACTCGACGAATATATGCTTCATGGGACAGGTTGGGTTTGCCCTCTTTTCATGAGGTCGATTAGTTTAATCCTATTATTACCATGCATTATTGTACAGTTTTCTTTGTCTTTGATGCCGACTACATGTTCACTGTGTTGCATTAACTATTTCAAGAAATAAGTAACAAAACTGAAACGTGTCTTAATTTGAGTGCTGAAGCAACGACAATTATGAGCATTCATATCCAAACCTACCACCATGTCAAAATCAACCAATTAAACATTTAATAAATAAAGAGAAAAAGATGTATCTCTGACCGTGTATGAGTTTTATACACTATCATTGTATCATCATTATTGGTTTTTTATTATTGTTGGCTTTTCAGAAAAGGTAATCTAAATGAACGGTGAATGATGAAGTACATATGTATATATTTTACACTCATAAATAAATGACACTGACATAGTGACATATTCTGATATGTATCACCATGCCATTAACCCTTATCATATACTGAATTCTGATACCAAAACAATTCCATAAACTCAATGGCTTATGATAGAACCAAAACCTCACAAGTTTTAGATGGTTTCACTCTGAGTCCCCTCCCATATCCTGTTCTACTAATCTTAGCATTAATATTCACCTTCTTTGGAATTTCATGGTACTTTTCATATCAAGAAGCTGTTGAAACTGCTGAACAACGATTTGGTTGGGCATTATTTGCAACTCCAGTGCTGCTAATACTCTTAGTTCGTTGGTTATCATCAATGGAAAATTCAGCTTGGTTCTCTGGTTTGTGGGCATGGCAAAGACCCATGAGGACTTATGAGAGTTCATCAGAAGGAAATTCTCCATGGGGTGTTGCTGCTTTGATCTTGGTATTGTTGATATTGGTGCAATATCAGTCCAACTTTCTTCAAAGCTGGTTTTTTTGATTTACAAGTTCTTTTATCTGCTTTGTTTATGTTATAGGTTTGCTTGTAAATCAAAGCAGCTAGTAGTATATCATGGTATTTTGGAGCAAAATAAATCTCAATAAATATATATACTTGTACATTTGTTACTTCTAAATGATGGAAAAGATGAAGCTTAGATTTTCACAGGTATTGGAAAAGAGGATTGCTATCTGCATAAGAATTTTCCAGATAAATTTGACAACACAAAAGCAGTGTCATAAGAAAATCATTAGAATAAAGGTTATATGGCTTTGGCAAACATTATGAAAGTCAAAACTTTGTCATCCCAATTCTCTGCTGAAAAGAGGGGGAAGAAAGCAAGTGTGGGAAATGTGTCGTCTCACATTCTCTATCCCAAACTAATTGCTTTTTAACTTTTTTTTATTCATGTGTAATATGTCATTAGTTTGAAATAGGAATGGAACTCCGTTAGAAATAAGTGATCTCCATCCGAATATGATTGTTCTTTTGCTATAAATTTACTGGTCTTCTAGAGTGTTTTCTTTCTTCACTATTCTCTCAACTAAAAAAAATATTCTTGAGTTTTAGTTTTGATTTTTGTAAGGATATTTTTCCAAATTTTGTAAAAATTATTTGATTTCATTATCAAAATTTCGATTGGAAAAATGAATCATTAACTAACTGATTCAAAAGATAGAATGATTTGACTCTCATTAATGAAAGGCAATTTTTGTAAAAATATATTAATTATTGACAAATTTAATGATGATAATAATATTAGTCATATTAGTTAATTTGCATCAAATTACCTAAAAAATGTAGATCAAGTATAACATCCCTTAAGAATTCTTCAATCCAATTAAAAAATGTATTATTTTTTTATAGAAAAACTTTGTTCTTCTTTAATGATGAATGAGAGCATAACTCCCAAGCTCTTGTCCAATTGTCCTACTTTCACAAGTTCACAAGAGTCTCTACTAATGAGGTTATCATTTAATGAGGTTTTTGATAGACATAGACAATTTTATCCTAACTCTTCAGTACAACTTTATCGTTCGTCTAGCTTATAAACAAGAACATAAAATAAAAGTAAAGTAAGAACAAACAATTTGATACTGATAACATACAACAATTCTGTCTCTTTTCTGTTGTGGAGTAAATAATTTGATCACCAGAGGGGTCCAAAGTTCAAAGCAGTTAGAACGAAATTAAGATAGATAAGATAGCAACAACAGTAATGGCAAGATGGGTACCTTTCAGGGAGACACCCTATGAAGGCACAAACATTGGGCACAGATATAATATGAGATTATACGAATACACTAATATGAAAAAACTACAAATTTATTGAAATGCATATAGACAAAAAAGTATCTATGAAGAATATGAAATCAAGAAGAGTATAAACAATATGGGAGACACCAAGAATATGACCAAATGAAGAGTTGGACAAAAAGAAAAAGTTTTCATTGTCTGCCTAGTGAAACCTTGCTGCTTCTTTTGTCAATCAAATATACATTAAAAAATTGCAAAAACAGATTCCTCCAATGTCTATAGAGCTAATGAGCTTCTTTTGCTTCTCATATTTGGTTAGCTTTAGCCTACAACTTTGTGTGTAACTTAACTTCTATCGGACCAACATTTGTTTGCTTTGTGCTAGTGCTTGCTTGGGCACCACAGGGTAATTTATTGATTGAGAATGGTGTGTGAGAGCAAATAACGAAAAATGCTTTATGCGTTTTATGATGAATCACATATCTCACAACCAATATGGGTGAGAAAATCAAAGTTGTACGAAAAACATATTTGGAGAGCTATGCAGATTATAGTGAAGGCAGAAGGGATTTACAGATCCAACACAGTAGTCACAGTTGTCAACTTTGATAGTTTCCAACTGCAATTTCTTTTTTTATTAAGAAATATGAACATAACAATTAGACCTGCCAATCTTTTCCCTCCAAAATGAAAAGTTAACTTCGGGAATATTTAAGCCTACTAAGAATAGCTTCTACCAAGGATGGGAGAACATAAGTGACTTATACCACCAGATAGTTGCAGCAAGTGTACAATGCCAAGCTTCAACGTGACTTCAAAATGCATGAACACTTATCTAAAATTGTGTATTTTCTCATTCATTAGCCATTCTGCTCCCAACTACACTACTTGATGAGCTATCCTGAACACTACGGGACGAAGAAGGCCTACCTAAAGAACTCCCTTCTGTGCAACTGTTTCCCTTCCTTGACGACTTGCTGGATTTTCTTTGTCCACATGATAAATCCTGTAAAATCCGACACGCAGACACCACATGAATCAATTAACTCTTCTATCACAGTTACTAGTTACAAGATTTCATTGGAAAAAATGCAATACCTGTTCTGCAGAAGACCCAGGAGTCTTCAACTCAAGGTCCGTAGTAACTTCATTAGAAGCCTGACTTCTTTCAGCCCTGCTCTCCCTGGATGACTTGTGTTTGGAGTCTTGTTTGCTTGACACGTGAGACCGACTACCTGGATGAACTGGTGGCGATACATACTGGGTGGATTGCTGTTCAACAAGGGTATTGGGGGCTAAATAAGGAACATATGTTGAACATGGGTTAGGGATGACTGCGAGATTTTGATTAGCAAAGTAAGGGTAAGGCTGCATGGGAATCGGGCCAGGAGGAACTGGTACTGGCATTGGATACGGATATGATGGTGGAGCCATCATAACTGAATGATCCATTGCAGACCACGGAAACATAGTCCTGAGTCTCTGCTGATACTGATTATTTAAGTTCTCAATATCCAATTTAAGAGAAGCCTTCTCTTCTCTGAGATCATTTTTCTCCTGAGCCAACTGAAAATTGAACAAAATAAAATTATTTCCCTTATTACATTTTATGTCCCAAAGTCATCAAAACAAGAATAGTATATATTGCCTCACGAGATTCTTCATTTAGTGCCGTATATTCCTCTTTGAGCTTTCCAACTTGAGAAGTAAGGTCATTCAGCAACTGAATTGTATCACCTAGAATAGTTGCTTTATCATTTTTGGGCCTATCAGGGTCTGCATTTCAGAGCCACCACAGACACATAGTGATTTAAGAGAAGTGCTGTCTTAAAAGATCTTAGTATCAAGCGAAACCCAAAATGATAAATTCTAAAGAAGCCACAGGCAATAATTTACGTTATACAAATTACCAGCAAGTTCAAACTAAAGCTAGCTCTAAGAAATTCTCATTGTTTCCAAAATTGAGAAAGTGAAATTGATTTACCTAAAATGTTACCCAGTTCTCCAAATTGTTCATTGATTCGATCCCTTCTCAACTTCTCTCGGCCAGCCTTTTGAGTTTTTCTCGTCGCTGTACAATCCATCGATTCAACTTCAAATGTTTAACTGCAGATGCATAGGTACAAAAACAACAGAATAATTTAACCAAATGTTAGATAATTGACTTCAACTGTGGAAAAGAAGAAAAATAAGTGATTAATTCAAGCAGCATTATATAATTGTCCAACACATGTTTTAGATAGCAAAGATTTAATTTCATATGGATCACTCTACATCTCAAAGGCTTCTATTTTTTAAACGATAAAAATGGTGGATTTGAGGGAAATAACATAAAACCCTAAATTGAAGTTGAAAACGATGGATGAGGAACCATGAGTGATGGGAAAAATCAGAGAAAAAGATAAGGAGGAACCTTTTGTGATGAATGAAATTGAAAGACGGAAGAAGAAAAAGGGATAAGGGTTTGTGGTGAGAGAATTTAGTTACATGGAACCTTTTGCTTCAATTTTTGCCCATTATGCAACGGGGAAAGTTAAAACGATGCTTAAATGCATTGTTCGTTTTGTGTTTGTCAAAATATGCTTATAGCGGAACGTTTCACCGGATCTTTTAAGGTTGAGAGTTTGATTCTTGTTAGAAGAGATAAACAATTACTAAATCAAAAGGTATTAGATCCTTAGCAGAAAGGATACTCATAATACCAAGACAAACAAAAAAAAACTTAGAATCTTATTTTTTATAATACCAACTTATACATATCATTTATTTTTATTGATTATGTAAGAGTTTTATATACTATTATTGTATTATACACTATTTATATTTAATTATTATTAACTATACAAAAGTAATACAAATTAATGGGGAATGAAATATTAATTAAGTATAAATCTTTACCGTAACAGTATATAGATATTACTCTCTTAATTGATATTTGTTTTGTTATTAATGTATAGTTGATATGATGAAACATGTGCAATGATAGATGAATTTTGCCTGTTTCATTAACCTTATTTTTTTAAGGATTAGCCTAAATCATTCGCTTCAAAATGTGTTTTTTTTTAAATTTGTCCTAATTTGAGGGCTATTTGGCATCTTTTAAATACATGAACTCATAAACATATACGCATTCAGAGTTAAAATATTCAAAAAAAATGCTACAAGTTGAAGTCTATTAATAATATTCTTATATTCTATATTTAAAGTATAAATAACAAGAACTAGCCTAAAAGTGTTTTATTTGGGGCGAAGCTTAACCTATTAAGCCTAACAAGAGCTACATTTGGGTTGTTCATGATAGTTGCTCAAATTTATGTACGACAAATTTGTTTCACCGACCCGAATAAGACCTCTTCATTAATAGACAGATAAGTATTATACAGTAATAAACAAAATACAATATGTAATGATATTTTTCTTTCTTTTATTTATCATTTTTCTCTAGAGAATACTATTGTTCACTCACTTATATATAGTTTTGATTGTATTAGCCATGTGGCATTTCTTTTGCAACCCTTTCGTTTTTTTTTGACATGTAATGGTGTTTACCTATGTTGATATGGTCGAGGCTATCTAGGTTTTTGTTCTAATATATTTATTTATAGTATATAAGTTATATATTTTTTTGTATTATTTAACATTTATGCTCAATTATTATTGTTTTTTTGAAAAAAATTAATACAAATAAAAATAGAATAATATATTAGTTATGAATAAATCTTTATATTAATAATTAATAAATATTACAATCTAAATTTAATGAGATAATGATTAATTTAAAGCTTTGAGTATTTTGGTATAAGTGGATTGAGGTGGGCAGCTTATGGATCACGTGATCACCCTCCTTAGTTTATCATCTTTCAAAAAGTTTAATTGAGCATGGAAATAATTGAAATTTAGTATTTCCATTCACAATTTGAGTATTTACTTTATTGCCAAAACATACATTGGTATTATTTCTAAGATCATAAATGCTTTTTCTTTTGAGATCCTCCACATTTGAAAATTATTTTAGATTATAGTTAACTTAGTTGGAGTTATTTATTGTTATGTATTAATAAAAAATTGATATTTTTTGGTACTATCAATAATATTTTATCATATTTTAAATAGAAATTAATCTTTTTTATCGATTGTCTCTCCCAACAAATATCACGATTAAAAATCGAATCTTCGATCTCAAGATACACAGTATGACCTTATGCTAACAGACAAATAACCTCTTGATAAAAAAAATTGTGATATTATTGCTACTATAAAGTAACATGACTTTTTTCTATTTAACATAACAACTTGTATGTTTGTGAACAATCTTCCAATTTAAGGATGATCACTATAAGAAAAAGAGTCAAGACATTTTACACAGAATATAGTTAATGATTGGCGGAGCACGGTGCAATGTTGCTGCCAAACGGCCGAGCAATAGGTTTCTCAATAAGTGGAGATCCAATTAATTTTTTAAACTTATTCTTAATCATAGTGGTAAACTTAGAATGAGATTTCCCTATGAATGATAAGTAGTATGGATGAATAAGTTTTTTTTAACTTACTCTTGGAGAACAATATTTATTTAATGAGTGATGATACATTTACTTCAAGAGTAAATTAAATTTACTCATTAATTTAAATCGTTCGATTTTCCTACAATTGATGGATAGAATGAGACGTTATCTCTCTTATTCAATGTAATACTTAAATATAAGATGTGTTGGCAACATTTCATTATTTGAGACCAAGAGTGACGTATTGAGTTAGTCTCCATGTATTTTACCTAGTGGGAGTAGCCACGTAAGTCCACCAATGAAAAGTGGACACGTAATAACCATAGCATCAAAGAGAGGAGACATAATTATACTTATTATTATTATTATTATTATTATTATTATTATTATTATTATTATTATTATTATTATTATTATTATTATTATTATTATTATTATTATTATTATTATTATTATTATTATTATTATTATTATTATTATTATTATTATTATTATTATTATTATTATTATTATTATTATTATTATTAATATTATACCTAGAACCTCACAAACACACATTACAAATCTTTCTCTGCATTTGAGCGTTGAAATTTCCACACTCTTGATTTGCAATTGTGACCCCATTCATCACCATGGCTTCCTTCAATCACTTTTCGATTTTCTCTCTCGCTCTTCTCCTTCTCGCTTCTCCTCTTTTACAAGGTTTCCTTCCTCTTTTTCTAGATCTAGATCCATGCATCTTGCCATTTCTTTCATCTATTCTTCGATTCATGAAAATTATTATTGAGATTCTGATAATAAGTTTTGATCTGCTTTGATTTTATACGATGTTGACACGACATTACCGTTTTTGATGTTAGAGACAATGAAAATATCACTTTTTTAATGTTGGGCATTGTACAATAGGCATATTATTACATGTTCAATTTTCTGTTGTTTTTCGAACCAATTGTGGAAAAGATTCTGTCGCATTTGAATAAATTCAGTGTTGAGATTTTACTAGATTTCAAATGAGTCCCTATTTCTGAGTGTTTTTAAGTACAAAGTTAGGTTTGTCTAATGTGCTGACAGAATGGAATGCAACTGAATTGTATATTTCTCAGGTTTTGTTCAATTCACTATGAATTTCATGTTAAAGATACATGGTTATTAATTCAGCATCATTTTTGGATGGTAACTTGATGCAGCTTGTATATCATTTTCGCTGTCATTTCTTATTTCATTTGCCCATATTGGATCTCATTACATCTCACGAATAACTCGATAAGCATGTTTTCATGTAATTTGTGCATGTGTGAGACTATGATTAAATGTGTTTCTTTCTACTTGCTAGTTGCTAGGTGCCAGTCGGAATCAGATGAAGCAGCGCAAACCACTGAAGAAGCAAGTGATATCGGTGTTGTTGGTGACGATGTCCAAGATTTCGGCGATGAGACCTTCGATTCAGCTCCAGGAATAGATACAATCACTTTGTTTCCAAAAAACAGCGCAAAATGTAAGTGTTGTTCTTTCTGGTGCACAAAGATATGCTTTCTAATGTATTCTTTTTAGTTTTATTTTGATGGTGGGTTAATTTTTTTGTTTGTTCATATGATGCAGTGGTAACAGCTGGAGAGGAGACAGAGCTGCTTATCGGTGTAAAAAATGATGGTAATCCAGTAAAACCGATACTCATTGGTGTATTTAGCGTTGCAGTTTCATGATTTTATTTTTCTTAACTGGGTTGCTTCTCATTGTTTAGTACTAATGTCTTTCATTTGTGTCTAAAAACACTCATTTGAACATCAACATCTTTTTTTGGTGATTCTATGGTATTATTTTGTTACCAGTGTCTTGGTTCCCTGTTGTTGGGGATCATGGAAACTAATATTAAGCACGCATTAGCTGATTTCATTCACTGTATTAACTGGAAACAGGGGAGTCAAGCTTGAAAGTTATTGCAATTAAGGCTAGTGTTCACCTTGCCGTTGATCATCGCATACTTGTTCAAAATCTTACTACTCAGGTAATATTTGGTTGCTCAATATCCTAGTTAAAATTAGTTTTTTTTATTTGTGTTCAAGAATTATGCTGCCCATATTACTTTCAGTTATCGTGCTGGCCTCTCTCCAGTACCCTTCAATAAAAATGTGTCATTTCTGTTCATTTATCCGATAAATTTTTTACTTTGGTTGACTAATATTTTAACCTTGTTCAAGTTTGATATCGGATTTTAATATTACAAAATTTTAATTTCTGTTTAACATTTCTTTTGTGTTAGAACTTGGAACATTCATTCATTTTGTTACTAAGGTTACAATGAGAATTGAAAACATGTGACACAATCCAAAGCATATGCATGAACGGAGTTTTTTAAGTCACAGGTTATTATCAATGAAGTATCTTATAAAATTAAATCACCTAATGATGTTCTGCTAAGTTACAAAGGCACTGTTTCCCTTTAAAAGACAAGTGTGATGAAGGAATTTTGCTTATTGAGCTTGAATACTCTCAACCAATTACTTTGTCAACTAATGGTTAATATGTCATCGCACATGCTGCGCCACTTTGTGTAAAGGGATTAGGGTTCTGTGATATTCTTTTAATAATGCTATTCAGTTTGGGAAATGGCATTGCATAAATAATTGAAGTGTAAGGTTTTGTTTTAATTTTTTTTAAATTACAGGTTTTCAACAATGGTAAAGTTCCAGCTACAGCACAGGCTACTTTCTCATATTTATTTGCTGTCAGCAAGTTCTTGCAGGTATACCCATTATTTTTAAGGATAGTGCCTTTTTTTAATATTTCAACATGTAACTTTCCCAAATTACTTTTGTATTCCTTATGCCTAACGATTTTTCTGTTATGTAGCCTGGAAATTTTGATCTTGTTGGCACCGTTGTGTATGAGATAGATCAGCATCCATACCAAAGTACTTTCTATAATGGCACAATTGAAGTTGTTGAGGCTGGTGCTTTTCTCAGCATAGAATCTGTTTTCCTTGTTACTCTCGGAGCTTCTCTCCTTGCTCTCCTTGGGATATGGATTCATGGTCAAATACAAAACTTATCCAAGGTACTGCAATCTTTTCTATTTTAATTTTTCAGTTTTTTAATGGCGCTATTAGAGAATTTACCTGCATAATTGCCATTTGCTAATGGTACTGCCTCATAAACTTCTTGCTTTTTAATAGTTTTTTACTTGTAATTTGATTTCCTATTTATTTGTTTGATTTGTGAACTACATGTCATGAGGTCCCAAATTATAAACAAGCATGTGGTGTATTCCTCCTTATTTTTTGGGTACATGTATTCCTCCTTATATATTTAAACTTCCTAAGTGTGGTTTGTCATGAGGAGTGAGACCCGTCTTCTAAAAATGTATTTTGGAACTCGATAACTTGGAGTTCATTCAAAAGTGAGGCTAAACACTACTTTCATTCTAACAGGGATTTGACATACAATTCTTCTTCAATAAGACTATATGTGCACTTCTGAATTAATTTGTGTTGTTTGATTACTGCTGCAATAAGTTCATATCTACACTTGAATATTTGTGCAGAAAACAAAGAGGGCTCCTAAAGTTGAAGTTGGGACTAGGAGTACAGATGCGTCCATCGATGAGTGGCTCCAGGTCAGTACCTATGCTTTACTACTTTACTATTCCTTCCGAACTTGTGGCACGAAATGTGTATATCAATATGAGTCTTAATTGAACCTATATGTAAATATTAAACCTTGTTCTATGTCCTGTATTTTGGCACCCAGGGAACTGCATATACTCAGTCTCAGGCTAACAAATCAAAGAAGAAGAAGTAGATAAACAAATATTCTCAAGTTCAGCCACACCAGACTCTACCATGGAATGTAATACACACTCCTGTAACTCAGGCTAGGTTGGAGAGTTTATAAGAGCAGGAGGAAGTAGTTCTACATTTTAGGCTGAATAGACCTGCTTTTCTGTTGTAGCTTATTCTACTTTTTTCCCCTTTAGATGAACTTGAAATTTTCTAAGAAAAAAACTAACAGGCATATGAGTTAACTGGCAGATTTTTTGTTAGATAATGTTCAGTTTATCAATGTTTTTGTTTTCATTGTAGGTGAATTCTGAATTTTGGTTTATGATCCATGTCTTCCTTGGCTTTACTATTTGTTTTGTGGGCTTGTCATATAATTTTTCCTAAGCATGTTCTATTATTCTGTTTTGAAAGTTTGGACTTTTTTTTATATAAACAGTGAAAGTTAGACTTTAAACATTTAAAGAAGTTGGAAGATGAAGATCAGCACATGACACATGTTTTGTTTGCACTTTTCTTCACTGGTATAAATATAGTATAGTTGAACTAATTCAACATTTCCATAATTAATATTGACAAATATATTTCTTTATTTCTTAAGATGTGTTCATCTTTATTCCAATAATCATCACTTATCACATCTGTGGTAATATATATTCTTCATCCTTGTGCAGCATTGGTATCATGTATCTATCCTGGATTTGACACTAATAGGCACTATGGACTTTGCCCAATTATCATTTCTTTTTTCTTATTAGAAAGTGGTGCCAATCATCAAATCAAAATTCTAGTTTCTAGCCTCTACTTTCCCCTTTGTGCCCCCCACTATCATTATTCCACTATCCTCAACATATATACCCGAATTATTATTAATTATTTTAATTTGATTACGTCTTATTGTATTACCTTATATAAATAAATATATAAAGAGAGAGATTTAACTGACTCAAGTTACATCATTTCGAAATATCTGTTTTGAACATTTTCCTATTTAATATATCTTTGATATTCATATTCCTTTCTCTGCCATTTGTGGCATAAAAATAATGTTCCCTCATCATGCTTTGAACTTTTTCAAAATAATCGACGCCGTTGGATATTGCTCAGACGCTCCCTCTGGGTTGTCCACATTCATGTGTACCCTATACTGCATATTTCTCACGCAACCGACATATGCATCATATATAATATAATATACACACAAAAGATTTATACACAATCGATATATCATATATAATTTATTTGTATTGTTTTTAGAATCAATGATGTATAAAAATAAAATAAATGATAATAATACGATGATTATGCATACATGTTCATTTCTAGGGTTCGAGTTTTATGAATGAAAAATATATGCTGAGACAGTTTCCGACTCGAACATGATTGTCTCAAGTGTATGCAATGCGAAGATACGGATCGGAAACGAAAAATATATATTTGCACGAATTATGAAGTCTACACAGATGGTAGGGTGAGGCATAAAGACAAGCATATCCGTGTCCTCGGATCCGCGCCACTAACCATAGTCAAACCCATACTCAACCACAGTTACTCCCTTTCCCTCAGATCCCGCCACGTGTCTCAATCCAACGGCTACTCCGTAATATATTCCGAAGCACGAGCCATTATAAATCTCAATCGTCGTCACTCCCAAACCCCATTCAAACCCTAATCCCTTTCTCAATTTTCGATTAATCAATTCTCTTCCTCTATTTCCATGTCGAACCCTAAGGTTTTCTTTGATATGGCCATCGGCGGCAGCCCCGCCGGCCGCATCGTCATGGAGCTATATGCTGACACCACCCCTCGCACCGCCGAGAATTTCCGTGCTCTCTGCACCGGCGAGAAGGGAGTCGGCCGCAGCGGCAAGCCACTCCATTACAAGGGATCCTCCTTCCACCGTGTGATCCCTAACTTCATGTGCCAGGGTGGTGATTTCACCGCCGGAAACGGTACCGGAGGTGAATCAATCTACGGAGCTAAGTTCGCTGATGAGAACTTCATCAAGAAGCACACCGGTCCTGGAATCTTGTCCATGGCGAATGCTGGAGCTGGAACCAATGGATCTCAGTTTTTCATTTGCACTGAGAAGACAGAGTGGCTTGATGGAAAGCACGTTGTGTTTGGTAAAGTTGTTGAAGGACTCAACGTTGTGAGAGATATCGAGAAAGTTGGATCTGGCTCCGGCAAGACTTCAAGGCCTGTTACCATCGCCGATTGTGGTCAACTCTCTTAGATGTTGACCTCACTCAGTACTTAATTTGGTGGCTCTGATTTGTGTCGTTTTATCTTATGCGATGTCGTTTTGTTTCAATTGTTATGTTACTGAGTCGTCGTTTTAGGTTTTGTGATGTGTTATGGTTGAGTCGATGGGAATACTTTGTTTTTGAGTCTGTGTCGTGGTTAATGTTAATCAACATAAAATGATGAGCTACCTTCAATAAAATTAGGTTTATTCTCATCAACTCTTTTCATTTTTATTCATAACCGTTAATCAAACGATTCTGAAAAAAAGTACCAAATTTTCAAGAAGCTTCGCATTTACAAATAATTCTTTTTAAATAACTTCCCAATCTGTTTATAATATTTCTTTAGAGAGTTGTTAGAGAGTAGGTTTAAAAAACTTATTCGACTTACGAGTAGCGGAATCCCTACTCTTGTTGAAATTGTGCGGTGTTGATAACTTGGGTTTTGAAATGAAGCATTTTGTTGGATTTCCTAGTTTCTTGGTCTACAAAGTAACACGAAAAGGGATTCGATTTTTGGTTGAGGTGACACGTGATAACGTCAAGTGTATGTAGGCGTGTCAAAATATTGTGATTCAATTTGAAATTATCTTCATCCTATATGTGGCGCTTCTACCACCGTTAGATTTCCTATCACCTTATTGTGCCCCATAAGGAGAGTAAATCGAACGAGGATCAATTGTCCCACATTTTATATCGCTTCATAAGATATTACCTGTATTAAAATTTGATAATATGGACGATAAACAAGTTACTACAACTTATATTTATTTTTAAGAATTTACTATAAGTAGACAAATAATAGATTTTTTTGGAAGAGGCAATCTATTTTGAGCATTAAATAAATGGCTCTTTTGTACATCGACTCTTGGCAAAAGTTGAACTCATTTTCTTCATCTGCCTCTCTCTTTTACCTTCGTTTTTCTTTTCGGGAAATTGCATTAACCCTTTCCTTATCAAGAAATGAAGGTGTATTTGTAAAGTTTATTTTTTATGGTTAGTAATTAATACATTGTATATCGACCATTTATAAAACTTTTGTTTGAATAATGGTTAAGATATGAATGATGTTATTTTGTGTAAAAAACACTTCCACCCCTATTAAAGTCATATTTTAATTATACGTAAACATTTGATTATATTTTTAAAAGGGAGGCGTATCATGCACGAGCACAAAAAATCCCACACCTTAAATAATTAATTTGACTTTAAGGTTATATTTGAGGAGAATGATTTACCTTAGATGGTGTCCTAAATCATGTTCTCGACCAAAAAAACATATCATTAAAAAATGTTTATTATTTTTTTATTTTGGTGTTAATATCATTGGTCTCTGAAATGGTTTGGAAAGTCTCTCTTATTAGGGAGTTAAATGAAGGAGAACAAATAATTTTAGAGGGTTTACCAAAGCCCTCTAAAACATTTCAGGAGCATCTATCCCCTAGAGATAATATGTCAAAATTCTTAAATAATTTTAATTAAATTATATAATTATACTATTGTTTATTTCTCATTGTTAATTAAAGGGAACATGATTTAAATTATATAATTATAATATTTTTATATTATCCTTATTTTACTCTTCGTGTAGTTTGATTTAATCTGTTATTCGAGTGGATAACCTATTGAAGTGGTAAAAGATTTAACAGGTGGTCTGAAACTACCGTAGATTTCTTTGTGAATATTCATGAAGGATGACAATGAAAGATTGAAGTTTTAGACATTACTACATTAGAGGGCTCGAACGAAGATTTCCAAGGTTCTTTGGGCATAATGATTTCCAATTAATCTTAAGTTGATACTTGAAAGTGACAGTAATGATGATGATGAAAACTTTTCTTTGAATACGTTAGCTAATAAAAACGGTAGAATCATGTGGGCTAAATAGCTTATACATAACGATGCAATTCGGTATGTTTGATAAGGGTTAGGGAGGTATATCAATTTTTTCGCCCATCTATAAAAGAAATTGGACATCCAACAAGAAAACAATGGGCGCGCATTTATCATGTGTAGACGAGATCATCCAAATAAACATGGAGTGTGTTTCCACCTTAGTCATTTGGGTACTCCAGTTGCTCGGGTTGGCATCTTTCCTAACCGACCAAGAAATGAGTATAATCAATTAAGAGACTCGAACATACACATTACCTTTGATCGAGCATACTAAGTCGGAATTGAGAGCACACTTTGTATGACACGCCGTTAACAATGCACTGTCACGCCACCTGCAATTATCACCTACCCTCCTGCCAATACGACAAGTACAGGCCTAGGACACGACCACCAGCACTGCAACAAGCTATATGTCAACTATGTATAGAGTACAGACCGACCAAATCCACCTGATACGGGGAAAGCAGCCCCCGACAGGCATGAACAGTCGATCATCCCAACGATGTCCATAAGAACCACATCACCTATCTCAACCACTATAAATAAGGGAGTTCCCCCAACAGTAAGTATCAGTTATCATTATTATTCACTATTCACTTCTTACATATTTGTTCCCAAGCTCTACCTCTTTAGTCTCCTATTGACTTAATCGTTAGAGAATCTTTTCAGGTACCTCAATCAACGAGTCCAAACCCATCTCAACTCAGACACTCACAAAGAATCCAACTCAACCTACCAGACTTGCACAACCAAATAACTCCTAGAAGACTTTTAGTCCAACCTCCCCGATCGACCATAAAAGAACACAATATGATATCAATTAGTGTAAACACTATTCATTTGTATTTATATATTGCATTTTTCTCATAATCATTCTTATATTATACATCGTGCTATTTGTAATAAATATTTCCTTTTATTCATTTCTTTTTCTAGAAAACAACACAAGTGAAGTCATTTTAAACATGATATAAGACCCTACTAACCTAAATATATTAAAAGGTTAAAAAATGTTAGATAATGAATCTTATACGCGTAAACCAATTAGGAAAGGCAAGCTTAACTTAAATTAAAAGCTTGTAATTGTAAACAATCATCAATCTTCAATCTCTGTTTTTGACTTTTTTGTATTCATTTTAATTTCCCAATTCATCAAATCCAAACCCTATCACCGACAATGGTTCCACCGGCGGTTCAATCGCCGAACCACCAACAATTCCTAAGCTCCGTCCTCTCCCAGCGCGGCCCCTCCGCCCTCCCCTACTCCGAGGACGCCAAATGGCTGATCCGTCAACACCTGGTTTCTCTGACCACCGCTTTCCCTTCCTTAGAACCCAAAACCGCCACCTTCACCCACAACGACGGCCGCTCCGTCAACCTCCTCCAAGCTGATGGCACCGTCCCTATGCCGTACCAGGGAGTCACCTATAACATCCCCGTTCTCATCTGGCTCATGGAATCATACCCTCGCCACGCTCCTTGCGTCTACGTGAACCCCACGCGCGACATGGTTATTAAGCGCCCACACGCTCACGTTAACCCTTCTGGTCTTGTATCTGTTCCGTATTTGCATAATTGGATCTACCCTAGTTCCAATCTCGTTGATCTTGTTCGCAATTTGAGTCACGCTTTTGCGTCTGATCCTCCTCTTTATTCTCAACGTAGGGCTCCACCACCACCATCACCATCACAATCACCATCACCATCGTCTCATAATAACCCTAACCCCAATTTTGCAAACTCTTCAAATTTGGGTTCTTTTCCATCTGGGTCTTCGAATTTGGGTTCTTTTCCATCTGGGTCTTCAAATTTGGGAGCTTTTTCATCTGGGTATTCTCGCCCTTCTGTTCATCCAAATAATTACCCTCCTTCACCTTATGGCTCTGGTTCGGGTTCCGGAAGGGTTCAGCCTTCTCCGTCCCCTCATACTGAGGATCCTACTGAGGTGTTTAAGCGGAACGCGATTAACAAGCTTGTGGAGATGGTGCATGGTGATGTTGTTGGGTTGAGGAAGACAAAGGAGGCTGAAATAGAGGGCTTGTTTAGTATGCAGCCGGTGTTGAAGCAAAGAGAGGATCAGATTAATAAGGGTTTGAAGGAAATGCAGGATGAGATGGAAGGTTTGGAGCAGAAATTGCAGATTATTTTGATGAATAGTGATGTTCTAGAAGGGTGGTTGAGAGATAATCACGGGAAAAAGTTGGGGAGTTTGGAGAATGCAGAGGATGCTTTTGAGTGTGTTGATGCACTTTCTAAGCAGATGCTTGATTGCACTGCTTCTGATTTGGCTACTGAAGATACTTTGTATGCATTGGACAAAGCGGTTCAGGTCGGGAGTGTACCGTTTGATCAGTACCTTAGGAGTGTGCGGGCATTATCAAGAGAGCAATTCTTTCACCGAGCTACTGCTGCGAAAGTTAGAGCTGCTCAGTTGCAGGCTCAGGTTGCTAATATGGCTTCTAGGAATCAACAATATGCTGTCTGAAGAGGGCGTTTCAGATGGTGAAATCAAATGATGTGTGTATTGGGTACAGATTCCTCTTAGTTTCTTCACATAAAGGCCGTGATTCTGGCCAATAGCATAAATGTTAAACCGGTAAGCCTTATAGTCTTGGACAACTATGGAATTATTGAACACAAAACCTGTTAGATGTTACAGGCATGATGTTGAACCATTGTTATTATTCAGACTTAATTACATGGTTATCTTCGAAATTTTGGTTGGGATTTGTTAGCTGAAGTTTTTGTGTTCTTTATAAGTATACATGCTTATGGTTATGGATACTAGATTTGCCAAACTTGTATCTTGGGGAAGAATGGGCATATTATGATGTATATTTTATTCTTGCTTATTTATACAAATCATCTGCACAAAAACTAAATATCACGAGTTTGTTTGCTTTGCTGGTAGAAATTTCCTTCGATTTACTTTGAAGTTTTATGGGATGGGAAGCGTTCGTGACGACTTCTGGGTATTTTATTGGCCGGATTATTTGTTTTTGTCTTAAAAAATTTATAATTGAATTGAACATTTGCAGGTTCTCTTTGAGAAGGAATAGTGATGCAATTGGTTAAATTACATTGTTCCGTTGGTCTTTAATTGCGGGTAGTAAATTACTAGTGGTAACTTAGACCATTGTTTCACTTGTAATTGTTTTGGTTTAGGTTGCATATAAATGCACAGATTTGGTGGTAGACATATGGATTTCAGTTTTGAATTATAACATGTGGGTTAGAGTTTATGGTTTTACACAAATCCTAGCATGGATGGTTATATCTGCTTAGGCAAATCAATGCATGAGCATCTTCTGAAAGTAGGAATATGAAATAACATATGACTAACTTTCATTTGATCTACCAAGCATTTGTTGTAAAAAACAGATGATATTGAACTTCAACAACAACCAAGCATTAGTCCCAAAGGTAGGGTCGATTACATAGATCGAACAACACCATATGTTCTACCATATATCATATTTTTTTGGCCTCTAGAAATTAGACTAACTTTCATTTGATCTACTATCATTACTATGACTTCTAATAGTCGTCTTCACATATGTCCAAAGCACAACTTTTCCATTCCAATTTTCTGATGCATGCATTCATTCCTAGAAAAATGTTAGTCTTTAATTCTTTCTATTGATTGTTAGCTGTTGGATCTTATGTGTGTGATACAGATTTATGTTCATGGATTAATGAAACCTTTGCCACCCCTTTGTTAGTGTTCATCAGTTGTATAACCCTCTCTACGCCATTGACTACTTCAGAACTTAAAGTTCCATTGGATGTTTTAGAGATGCTGCTAACTAGGTTATGGTTTCACTAACCACTTGAAACTTGAAAGTGTTGTCTTTGAATATTATTTCCTAACATGAACTTGGTGATGAGTAAACATGTTTCAGACCAATTATTTCATTTAAATTGCTACAAACCCAAATGAAAGTTTTAATTTAAAGTGGGGGGTATAGTCTATAAAAATATACACTTTTAACAACTTTTTATGAGAATGGAATTGGATGGTCCCATCACTAACCAGATTTGCAAACAGGTTTTCTAAATTTCTTTTATAGGGTCTCTGAATTTATTAATCTCTTATAATTGAGTCTCTAACATGAAGTTTCGGTTTGTAAACCATCAAGTTCAATGTCTCAGCCGTAATTGAGAACCTAAAAGCCGATAATTGCTTAATAATCTTGTAACTAAAGTATTTTATAAATTTTCTTCCATTTCTTATTTATAGCTATTATTAGTGGATGGAGTTCAAATATAATAAATATTTTGCTACTTGTCTCATTTCTTTAGTGGAAGGAGTTCAAATACTACAACTGGTACGTGATTGTTATTTTCAAACATTGATGCTAACCATAATCGAATTTGTAACCTTTTGGTTTTTTTCGAAACCTAATATCGAGCATTACACTACTAGATTTGAAGCACAACTTTTGAAATTACATGATAGTGATTCGATTTAAAATGAGAATCACTTCCCATATGAGTGGATTAAAATCAAACGTGCAAATTACAATTCAGGTCCAAGTTTATTGAATAAGAAATTCCAATAATGTTGATCAAATTGTTTTTGTTTTATATAAAAGAAAGTCTTTTGAAAGTATTGTAAGAGAGCAAGGATCCTGTTGAATAAAAATGATATAAGGATCATTGTGAAAGTATCATAATTAAGAATTTATACATTATCACTACATCATTAACACTTTTGACATTAAATAATTTTTTATTTTTTGAAAAAAGTAATTAAAATAAATATGAATAATATACTGTTCGTATATAAATCTTTGCAAATGACACTTTTACTTATACAAATAAGAACTATGAATCAAATAGTGTTGGTTGAAAGAAAGAAGTAGAAAATGGCGTTGAGGAAACTTGTTCGCCATGCTTCCTCCATTTCCAATCTCTACTTTCCATCAACGCCTCTCTCTCTTTCATTCTCTAATCGCTTTTCTTCTTCTTCAACTTCTTCTTCTTCAACTTCTCCTTTCGTTGCTAACAATTCTGATTCCGAAACCCCAATTTCTTCTATCTCAATCGACCGTTCTTCCCTTTACAACCCTCCCGGTCATTCTCATCAACCACATTCCGATTCTGAACTCTCCAAACACCTCAAAGGAATCATCAAGGTTTTACTTTCTCCCTTCTTAATTTCCATTCAACTATCACCAATACTTCACTATTTTTATCTTACTTAATCAAATTTACCCTATTTTAATTTATAACTGATGAATTCTCAGTTTCGTGGAGGCCCAATCTCAGTAGGTGAGTACATGTCACAAGTTCTGACAAACCCTAAATCTGGATACTACATCAACCGCGATGTTTTTGGAGCTCAAGGTGATTTTATTACATCTCCTGAAGTTAGCCAGATGTTTGGTGAGGTAAATTCTTTTATCCACTCTTCTTTTCACTAATTCAATTTTCTTTGTGTTCATGTCCTTTTTTTTGTTAATGTAAAACTAGATGGTTGGTGTTTGGGTGATGTGTTTATGGGAGCAAATGGGTCAACCACAAAGACTAAATCTTGTTGAGTTAGGTCCAGGACGAGGAACTCTTATGGCTGATCTTCTCCGGGTATCAAACTATAATGTTTAAATGTTTCGGCCATTTGTTTCGTGGTCGATTAAACACTAAAAAGGTAATATGTTATTGTTATGATTAAACGAAGTTTAAACTTCTTATTGCAGGGTGTTTCAAAATTTAAGAACGTGGTTGAGTCATTGAATATACACCTGGTGGAGTGTAGTCCGGCACTACAGAAGATTCAGCACCAAAAGTTGAAATGTGTCGATGAAGAAAATGCAGCTCAGGATACTGATAAAAGAACTTTAAGCTTTTTGGTTGGAAGTCAAATTCCTGTATCATGGCATGCTACGATGGAGCAGGTTCCTTCAGGATGTATGTATTTCTTTCCAATTTAAAATAGGCTTTTGGATTAAAATACAGTACCAATTGTTATATGAATATTTGCGTTTGTTTTCTGTTATGCATGAAGCCATTAACATAAGATTTCTCTGTTTGTTGTACTCCAGTGCCAACAATTATCATTGGACACGAGTTCTTTGATGCCCTGCCTGTCCATCAATTCCAGGTAATAGAATGCTCATGCTGTCAAAATAAATTGAAACCGAGAACATCTATCAAGCAGCACACTTAAGTTATGAAATTTGGAACAATTATTTTTGCTCTGAACTATCTTCCAGTAGCCTCTTGTCCTTTAGCATTCTTTCATCCTCCGTTCTTTCCATTTTTACTGGTAATTTCTGCATTGTTTTTCCTGTTGTTTTCATTTGAGTTAATCCGCATAGCTAGGTTTACAAAGCGAGTTCATTCCAACGTTGATTTGTCGTAACTATATGCTCTCGTACTGGTTGGTCATTGAGGGGCTGATAAGATGTTAGAGGTCCTCAATGCTTTCAGCCAAAGTATTTGCTTCTCTTCATGCTTAATGATTCCATATTTCCAATAATTTTCTGCTTCACATATCTTGTGCTTGTCAAACAATCTTTGTCTTGTTCTTTAATTCCATTTAGATTAGAGTAGGCTATGTCATTCTCGTATCTTTTGTAGTTGTTGTGAAGAAGAAAAATGAAATCCAACTTCTTTTGTGTCCTTACCTTTTCTACATTGGTATTGGCATCACATTTTCATGAAATAATTTTTTTGTCTGCAGAAAGTATCTCGTGGCTGGTGTGAGAAAATGGTTGATGTGGCAGAAGATTCATCGTATGTATTGCAATGAAGCTTCTTGAAATTGTGTTTCTGCTGGGTTCACTTTATTGATGTTTCTTATGTATATGGGATAGGTTTCGTTTTGTTCTATCTCCACAGCCTACACCTGCAACTCTATATCTATTGAAGCGGTGCAAGTGGGCTGCACCTGAGGAGATTGCAGAACTTAATCAAATTGAAGTTTGCCCCCAAGCAATGGAGTTAACTGAAACCATCGCCAATAGAATAAGTTCTGATGGTGGTGGAGCACTAATCATTGACTATGGCTTTAATGAAGTAATCTCAGACAGTCTCCAGGTCTAGCACCCTTTCCCCTTTTATCGTTAACAGTATTACTTTACCATTTTTACTGTTTTCTGCCTGACTGTCCCACAAGTGTACCATCACTAGCTTAACTACTCATTGAATGTATCCTAGTTTTGTCTTGTATACTACAAAGTTATTAACATAAGCATGACACGATTACATTTATGATAAAATTGATAGACGTGATGGTAATAATTCTCAGTCTCCCTTTGTCGGAGTATACCTTATTGTCTGGATGAATGTTTGTGTTACACGACCAGCTGTAAGACATATATACATGAGAAAGAAGCTTACAAAGGGAAATGATGGGCCTGACACTAATTTTGGTCCCGCAGTAGCAGACTTGGTAATGGATGGTTTGAGGCCTAACACTAATTCTGAGCCGGCAGCAGCTAAAGTTGGAAGGGATGGTTTGGGAAAAGCAATTAGGAGTTAGTTATGCAAAAGACAGTTGGCAACAAGAGAGTGGAGAAGTAATGAATTCCTTTAAATCAGAGGTCTATCTCTCCACTTCAAGGAACTAGTTTCCCAATATTACTAGTTGCATTTCAGTCCTTAACAAATTGGAATTTGTAGAACATAGAATCGGGACAGAATCACCCTTAGTATCTGTCTTTCTCTTATACTGCCTTTTGCTTGTAATTTGTAGCAAATGCTGCCACTGAAATCTATTGCACATGATTAGGGACCAACCATTACATGCAATGCTGTAAATAATAATGCCATCCTGAGGATTAAGTTGCAGTGTAGTTTTATTTAGTGGTTATCGTTATGAATTTTGTGTTGGTTACAGTACCACCGAGAGTCCAATGCCTGAGTATATCTTTTAATTGGATGTGGTACATCGTATTTTGTTAGTCCTTCCTCAGCATGCTTTGTTCAATGGTTTATGAATTTCTGCAGGCAATTCGGAAACATAAGTTTGTCGACCTTCTAGATGATCCTGGATCTGCTGATCTCAGTGCATATGTTGATTTTCCTTCCATTAGGCATTCCGCAGAGGAAGCTTCAGGTGCTTTCCGACATTCTAATTGCCGGTGTAACAAATAATAATGATCAGAATTAGACATAAAAAACATACATATCTGGTCAAAAAATAAAGATAAGTTTCTAACTGGTTTAATATTCCACACAGGAGAAGTGTCTGTCCACGGACCAATTACTCAATCTCAATTTCTTGGTTCGCTTGGAATAAACTACCGCATTGAAGCACTCCTTCAAAATTGCACAGAGGAACAAGCTGAATCTTTAAGGACAGGATACTGGCGCCTTGTAGGCGATGGTGAAGCCCCCTTTTGGGAAGGACCTGATGAGTGTGTTCCAATTGGGATGGGTACTCGCTATAAGGTAATGGCTATAGTGAACAAGAAGCAGGGTGTTCCGATTCCTTTTCAATAAGGCCTAATCAAATGTAGAATCAATTGGAACTTTCCTCAAAACAGAGTTGGTTTTTAGGTGCACGTCACGTTAGAAGGACCAATCGATGGTTGGCGTTTCCAGTTAGTTGATGTTTCGATTTCCAGTTACTCAATCAGTGGTTGGCGTTTCCGGCTCTGACAAATTTTCCCCCCTTAGAAAAAGGGTTTTTAATAGCTTTATGTTTTGCTCTTATTTAGTTGCATATTTGTAACGTTCTCATAACAGGATTGCTTAGGGGAGAAGATTTGTAGGCCATATATAAGCACCACTAATTTGTAAACTCTTGCTAGGACTTGCAATACTCTGGTCTTGGTATCCCCTCCTCTCTCCTTTAACATTTTGCCAATAAAGTATTCATTTTAGCAATTGATATTTTTTTCCTTTTGCATTTAAATCTGTATATTCTGTTAGGGAATGTGAATCCCAGAGATATCTATAAACTTGTTACATTATCTCTATTGTCTTATAGTTGAAATTTCCATGAAATTAACTGCTCAACCTTTTGCTTCATATTCTCAATAATTATATGTTTAGCTCTCTTGCAAATACCAGAGATGATATCAGAACTAAGTCTGGAAGCATAAAGTACAGTATGATAATAATGCAAATTAATAAAAATTGAAACAACATAGCAAAACAAAGGATTGGTTTTGAGTAGTAAGATTCAACATTTTGAAAAACTATTAGAATGAGAATGGAACGTTAATGAAACATTTTATGGTCACAAGCTCAGTAGTAGCCAGTGAAAGTGTGGTGCATGGCATAGACATGTTTTTGTGACAGTGAAATTATGTGAAAGAAATAAGAACAAACAATATGGTAGTGTATATTCAACTTTGCTATGTAAACAATGAAAATCAATTGGAAAATATTTATGGTACAATTACATTTAATGAGACTAAATAAATCACAAGAATAATGTAACAAACATAGAACTTTGAATCATAAAGAAAAATGAAACAAATACCCAATCTTGATGTGGAACAAACATGAAATTTCTAAATTAAATTGGATGAGGTGGTAACTTGTTATTATCCAAGAAATGTTGAATTAGCTGAAGAGCTTGTTTAGGAGCGAATGTAGGAACTTGATGACCAGCACCTCTTATGGTCACAAACGTGAGTCCATCATAAACAATAGTCCATCCTCCCACCTATAAATACTCAAAATTATAAATAAATCACCAAAAACAATGTTTCTTCATTCACAAGTTAAAAGAAAATGTACATGATAGAAGGGTTACAACAAATTTTGCCATTAGTTTATTTAATTTAATTCCCTGATAAAAAGATAACTCCATAGCTTGTGTTTGAACTTTGAAATAAGCTCATCTTTGAAAGGAAAAAAACGGGTAAACATCTTCTATCCCAAAAGAGTGTATCATACCATGTGATACTGCTTACATTGAGTGACACATTAAATGAGACAGCATATGTCTCACGGAAAAAATAGGGTTTACCTGCTGACTAGTATACCAGGGAGTCCAATCTTGAACAACATTGAGGCCAAGTTTTCTAAGTGTGTATCTTGTTGCAGTTACAGGAATTCTTCCATCTGTGTCTCCACTATGCATATGAACAAATAAATTAACAAAATTATCAAATGAAGCCCATCTTTCATGACATAAAACACAGTAACATTTATACAACACTTAGAATATAAGCACCAACCACAAAAAAAAAGACTATTAGTTTAGTCACATTTTCAGAAGGAGATAACAAATATGTTTCAATTTACCTGTAAACCCATATGCGAATTCCACCAGCAATGAGCTTCTTAATGATTGGAAGGATGGAATGTGGAGCATCATTCCAAAATGTGATATTATCACTAATTAAGACAACCAAAAAGACATCATCAATCACAAAATTTATGTATGGTTTATCTATCTAGCTATCTATCACCTATGTTAATATATTTGGCACAAATTAAGGTTTGATTTTATGGTGTTTCCAATACATATATAATAATATTAACTACTATAATGAAGCTAATGGTAAGTGAAGCAAAAACCTGCAATGAGTCCATGGATAAGGAATTTTGGTGACATTGGCATGCAATGCCTTTTGTACTTCTGGCCTATTTAGATACACTTCTGTGTAATCTGATGCACAAGGATCATATCCTGCTGCTGCTATTTTATGCCACCCATCCTGTTCAAATTCACAAACCCAACATTCTCAATCAAATGTTCTGTCAAATCATATCTTCCACTTCAATCTGCAACTAATGTTATTTCACTTATTTCTATGTTATTTATATATGTGTGCTATAGAGTTTTGTGCACAATATACAAGTAGTAGTTTTTTATAGATACAAAAACAAAATGTGATTGTTAATCTTGCCGCGTAGATTCAAATTGCGCACCACATCACATGATGCGGTCACAATATTGCAGTTGTGGTGATCATAATATAATAATGGCCGCATTTACTCACAAAATAATTTATATCATAATGACTGCACTTGTAATTACAACCGCAATTTAAAACATGGATGGATGTTGTCATTGCCACAATCAAATGATGTACTATTGTTTTTTACCCAATATTCAATATTTAAGTTAACTAGTTTAAGTGGAATTTTATTCTGTAGAGAAACATAGTTAAGTTGAAAAAAGCTCACAAATTTGGAAAAAGTGTGAGGAGCTACGCCTTTGATAACATGGGGTTCCCTTGTAGTGCTACTTTGGTTGCTGAAACACCTTGGAGCATATAAGCTATACATGTCAATAAGCTTATACACATCAAAGTACTTATCAAGTTCCATTGTGCATGCATCTGAACTATTTGGAAGACTGAAGTTGCATGCTGTTGTGATATTATGGTATAAACCATCAGATATTACAGCATGATCCCATGCATAATCTATCATACCCTTTTGATCTGTTTCATCATCCAACAATGCATTTCCAATCTGTCAAATTAACAATAATTCATTTCAATTTTTAGACTTTTAATTTATTCTACATAGTGCTTGATGAAAGAAGAAGATTATTTATTCACCAGAAACCCTTTAAAGTTAATGTAATCTTCCTTGGTTGGATTATGATTATTATCCAAAATGAGCTCAGAAAGTTGTGGAACATAGTGCCCTGAAATGTAATCATCATCATATATATATAAACCAAAAGCAAATATATTATTTCACAAAGAAATTAAATGTAGTGTGTTTTACAATTACTTATATACCTGCATAGCTTTCACCTGCAATGTAGAATTCGTGTGATCTGAACTGTGGAAATCGCTTAAACCAATTGATAACAAAGTTGTGTGAATCCTTAGCTGGACATAGACATTGATTATACAATTTCACATCAAGAAATTAAATCACCAAGTATGAAAAAGAAATGTATGAAATAATGGTTAGGCATATAGCAAAATTACCAGTAATTGTGTCACCAAGTTCATTGATATCACTGCTAGTATTGGTGTATGAGAATCCCACACCAACAGGAGATTCCACAAACAAAAGATTTGTAGCTGTAGAAATCAAAATGCTTAAGGAATTGTTGAAATATACTGTATCGATGGAAATAATAGTGTATGTGAATATGAGAAATCGTATTATGTTATTAGTTTCTAGTAGTAAAAGGGGTTAGTCGTTATTATTGATATTTATATAGAAGAAAACATAGGAAGTAAAAAGATGTAGTACTATGTTAACTTCATAAGTTATAGAACCATGCACATTGGGGTTATAAAAATGCATGTTTTGGAATAGAGTGAAAGTTGAAGATTATCATCACATTGATCACACCAACCTTTGTTCCAAGAATAGGGATTCAACTTTAACTTTGGGTGGTTGCTTTTCTGAGGAAAGAAGGGTCCCAGCTCCTCGGCTTCTCCGTAGCCAACGGAGGAACAACCTTGACCTGAAATCAAACCAATCAAACTTTATAAAATAATGTATATATAAGATTTTCTGATTTGACAGGGACAACAAGTATGACAGAAACAAGGACATGTGATACTCATCCCGGATTAATAGCACCCAGAACTAGACTTGAAGTAAAAGTTTTAATAGAAAGTCAAAATTTTATTTTTAAAAGATGAAAATGCAACTTTTTTAATAAGATTTTTAAAGGCTTTTTGTATTGGGTCACGTCATGTGGTCCAACTTATAATTTTGTTTAATTAGATTATAATTTAATTGTTTATGAAAGTCCATTTTGTTCTTTACTTCATTGAGATTACCTGTAATAATTCTTGGCTAGAAACTTCTATAATATCATTACTATTTTAGTTGGTCCTCCATAATTCCCTTTGTTGGGGAATACACTTTGGGAAGGGATATAGTTACTTATAATCTAAAACTTACTTATCATTATGACCATCAATTTTAGAGAAATTCAATAGTTTGAATTAGCGAGTATCATTAGATGTTCATAAAATTGATAGTTAAGATGAGAAATAAATTTAAAAAACTTAATACACAGTCTTTTCAAATATACAAAATCAATAAACTATAGATGTAATATAACATAAATGACTTTGACTTATCCTTTGCTAAAAGATGGAAGGAAAAATGACAACAATATTTTTATACCTCACAACAATATCATATAGGTTTTGAAAACATTAGAAATAGTAAATTTATTAATAGAAATGCATGAATAAAAAAGTTAAATATTAAGCAGAGTGGAAAGTTTACATGATATTGATTCATGCGCTAGTTATGGGCGTGAATGATCTAAAGTTTTCTTCCATGCTATGGACAATGATTATATGTCTCAAATCATGTTTCATTCTCTATCACAAACCTATTATATTTTATCACATAAATAAAAAAAAAATTCTAAAATAAAAAATAATAAAAAACCACATTTTAATTGACTTAAAATATAGATTGAGATACCATTCGAAACATGTAATCTGATGCAGTTTGTTTGTGATATTATGAGCAGCAAGGAAAAAAAAAGTAGTTTTTGACTTGAGTTGAAAGCAATATTTATTAGTTGTACCCAATTTCATTATGGCTGTTTCTGATTCAACATGCAACTTGAAGCTACCTACTAAAGACTGGTCAAATGTGTATTACTCGCATGCTCACTTATCTTTATCTTCATGCAATATTTATTCTTTTATTTTTATTTCATTCAATATTTTGCTTTCTTTTTTCTCCTGTTATTTTTTGTTTGGTTCTTCTTTCCAAAATTAACTAATAAATAATGTAATGAGCATTAACTTTGGTACTGTAAGATGTTCACGTGTAACCATTTAATTCCTTTGAAAGTTGAAAACATAAAATTCATCATCAAAAATCTTGCTATGTCAAATTAGTATATTTTTTTTTGGAATTAACATCTCTTAATTTGTCATGAAAATGGTTAATTTGAAAATTACTGAAAGACTAAATAAAATGAAAAATATTACGTAAATTATATAAATGCATCATACAAATAAATATTTTTTTGTTATCTTATAGGTGGACTAGGCCAGCAACCACTCTCAATTACTTATCCACATTTCACACTCTTTATTAACTCATAATTTTATAGTTAAAGTATATATATATATATATATATAATATCTCATAGATCAATCAAGTTCTAATATCACTTTGAATCTCTTACAATCTTATTTTGGCTTCACAAATGAAGGCTTTAAAGATACTCTAGTTCATGGTGTACATTTTAGTAGTTGATGCATAACAAAAGTACAAAATTGAAAAAAAAGGCACTACAATAATGATGGTGATGACACGAAAGTGGTAGTGGCTACAATGTTGGCAACAATGGATATGATGCTAGAAGCAATGGAGATATTAGTGTCAACATTAATGGTAATTTTGGAGGGATGGCAGCGATATTGGTTGTGGTGGTAGTGGCGGCGAAGACGATTATGTTGATGATAGTGAATATTATGATGATGGTTGGTGGCAGCAATAATAACAATAGAGGTGGTCATAGATCGCAACAACATACGATAGTTAATGATGACGATAATGAAAAGATAAAAGATAAGTGATTGTCTTTAATTTGTTACTAATTCATTTTTTTTCATATCGTAGTTAAGTTAGTTATTACCGAGTAAAATGATAGTCTTAATAATACAAAAATATATATATTATTATTAAGTCTATTGAGGTTAGAGGTAACAATCGTGTTTCATAGAATTATCTTTTGCAGAATTTTTTAATTTTTTATCTTCAACTAATTTCATTCGGAATTACAAAAATATCAGAAAGACTATATGATAGTCTTCTTCCTAATAATGTAATACGAAATATATGAATATACAACAACATTAGCTCAATCATTCATAAAATTCATAATATAAGATATTGTAGTGAAAATTAACATCACCACTTCGTAAAGAGAAGTTAATCGATTAATCTAGCTCGAAAAGTTGTAGTAGATAGAAAGTATTATATGATGTATAGGTTATAGTTTAGGAGTTGAAAAAATACCTCCATTGAGCCATAGAAGAAGAGGTTTATCTTGTGATTTCTCAGTGGATTCAAAGAACCAATAGAACAATGCTCTTCCATGAGTTTTATTGACAGTGACATAACCTGCATATTGTTTGAACTTCACCGTAGGTTGTCCTGGTAAACCATGCACTCTATCTGCTTCTTGCTCTGCTACTACATCATGGCTAAGGTAACTACTACTCAAAACATGTTTGGTTAAACATATAAGAACCATAACAAGTTGAACAAAATTTAAAGTAGTTGAAAACAAAGCCATTTGAATAGCCAATAGTCCCTTATTCCTCTTTCTCAGCCTCTTAGGGACCAAGGCTAAGACACTCTGTCTCTTAACAAACACATTGAAGCAGGGGTGGGCTTTCGTTTAAATAATGAAAGATGGTTCGAAAAACAGATCAAGATAACTTGTATCTAACCAATCACATATTGACATATGAATTTAAAAAAAGATAATATTCTAATTGACCTGAGATATAGAGTGAGACACCGCCCACAACAGGTTCTGAAAAAATAGGTAAGAGTCGTGTGTGTTGTGACCAATAGCTATTGTTGCTTTATCTCTAAAACAAAAAAAATTGCTATTCCCAAAAGCGATTGACATGCCCCATTTTGGAAGCATGCTTTTAGTGAGTTTGGGAAGTATAAACTATAAAAAGGGTATTTGGTATTCATTGTTGCTTTCACTGTAAACAAGAGTTAGTTTGGGTCTATGAACTATAAAAAGGGGCATTAAATATTCATTATTGCTTTCACTATAAACAACAATTTTCTTACTTAATGCCATGTTAATAAGTCCACCCCTCAATTATGTATGTAGGGTAATAGCAAATATGTCACACATTAAATTGTTCACAAGAGAAAATTTTCTTAGGCAACATCATCTTAAGTGTGTATATGACATTTCACTCACATACACATATATAGTGTGTATATATAATCAATTTGTTTCAATTTTACATATAATAATTCTAAGGTTTGGGTTCACTCCCACTCTGCTCATATCAAATATGGCTCTCAAAAGAGTGTCAAATCTAGTCGATATAAGATTGTTTTTCATTTAAAAATTTCTTATCCAATAATATCTTTATACAATAATCAAACTTTAATCTTATTAAATATAGATGGTTAGATGGATCAAATTACATTATAATACTTCATTATAAATCATATTCATTGATAAAAGGGTTGGTATCTAACACGATGGACCATAAACTAAAGGCGTAAAATGAATATTATAAAACTTAAAATATTAACTTTTAAATTTTAAATACACAATTTCCAACATAAACTTTATACTTATGGATATTTCCATTGCCCTCTTAGAAATATGTCAAATCATATACAGATATCATTTATAGTATTAGATATAAGAGTTATTGTTTCTTCTTCTATTTTTAATAATAAAAATGTTATTTCATTATAATTAAAAAGATAAATGTCTCCTAAAATATGTATTTTTTGTTTGTTTTTGTAACATTTGTGTTTGAAGTAATCATACATGTAATAAAGGCTTGAAATGGAGTATTCAAAGCTTTGGCTAGTGGTACTTTGTATAAAGAAGGGCCTAATTTGCGGGGTAGTCAATAGCTTTGGGTTGAAATCATTGAAAATTCAGGTAAGGACAACCACATATATACATCATACATTACGTATCTTATCTATACATAAATTTCTTTGCCTTCAAACTCAATCGTATAATCTTCACAAAATAACTCAAAGTAAGACCACAAAAATGTCTATACCTGAGTCTAGCTGGAATGGAAGATTCTATCCGCTTTGTCGGCTGGAATCATCTATATGGATGGAGATCACCTATTCCACTTTCTATATCACATTGTATCATAATCCAATCGAAAGTTGTCGCATGCTTAAAAATAAAAAATCATAATAACTAAAAATGTTTTTTTTTATATTATTTGATAAGATTTGATTGACTTAAGACAAATGGATAGAGAATCCTAATTCAATCAATATTAAATAAGTTGAGAGGATGTATGGTGAAAGAAACAAGAGCAAATAATACATTCAACTAAAATGATAAATAAACCATTTATATATAATGTTTTAACTTTGGAATCATTTGTTTTTAGTGAAGGCTCTAACTAGCTGATATCTAACTAAAAACTCCATAGTTAATTAGTATCTAAAAAGTTTGTGGAATTGAAACTACTTCATATAATTAGTTGATATGGATAAGAATTATGCAATCCTTAGCTTAATTGTATAGTTACCTCTACTAACTTATTAAACTTGAGGTTATAAGTTAATAGCTTATTCAATTAAAGCACTTTACCAAACTATTATATAACTTTTTTTTCTTAATCAAATAAGCTACTCAACTAACTAATAAACTACACAATAGTTTTGGAAATATGTTCTAGTTTAAACTTTGGCATTATATGTATTACAAGTCTACGTATACGTTAATCTTTCCCATTCGAAACAATATAAAGTAATTGAAAATAGACAAAGAATTGTGGTGAGGATGTGACTTGTATGATGCAGAATAGTAAATCAACTACAACAACATATTACTCGTTTAATAATGTAAGGCTTAATAATGTAAGGCTTAATTGGATTATCAAGATTGATGATTCAATTACTAGGAACGACACTTGTTATAAGGAACAGTATAAACCCCGAAAATACTAGTTCATTACCTCAAAAGGTAAGAAAATATATTTGATAGTATAAAAAAATAAATCAATATGTTCCTACTTGTAAGATGCACTTGGGCATAATTTAAACTTGCTTGTTCTATATTTCGTAGATTGTTTATGTTTAATATTAAGTGTTAGCTCCAATGTTGGTTGAGTATAGTATTAGAAACCTGTTTATGATTATTTGGACAACCCTTTCCTTGACTTAGCTGTTTTGGTTGAAATTAGTTGTTATTCCTATACAATTTTATTACCTGTCATACTAGTAATTAAGAACTACAATATTTTAAGGTTTTACCACCTCATATGTATATATATAAGAGGAGGAATCCGTTTACACCTGACTTAAGTTACATTATTTATACTTAATCTCAGTTATTCATATTCTTATAACATACCAAATGAGTGAAACTTAAAATTTATTTAAGATTTCTCTTTTTCTTTATCATCATTTATTTCAGTCACTCATTTGTTCCATTAAATTTAAGAAAATGAATAACCGAGATTAAGTATAATTAATGTAAGTTAAATTAGATGTAAACGAATCTCTCATCTATATATATTACATGTCAATTTAAGGTACTCATTAGCCAATAATTTATGTGCAACAAATCTATATATGAGCAACTTGCAGTGTACCCGTGCATTTGCACGAGTCGCTTCTTTATTTATGCATAATGCAAATATAATATACATATACTTTATAATATTAATAAATCATGTATTGAAACATTATATTTCTCATTCATAGAGGTGCAATATTAACAATTATAAATGTGTTTGTATAAGCATTTATTTGTTGAAAGTGTGATTATAGAAAATATTTGATTCTTAAATAACTCAATAAATAAAATTCAAATTGTATTGGATAATATCTCACCTCTATATTCTCTATATAAAATTATAAATATAAGAAATTATTTTTGCATCATATTTTTTGTGATTACGTTTATAAGTATCATATAAAGTCATA
>NC_032016.1:24883272-24948873 GCF_001865875.1 Lupinus angustifolius | reverse complement strand
ATGGTAAACATTAAATTATATAGATAGATTAATGTAAAGAAATAATTTGAATGTGAAAAATGATTTCAGTTTCATCTAATGTTCAATGACTATTACTTTTTAACATAACAAAACATAGATGTTGTAAACACTCAATTTTAGTGGAGTAGCGACATGAACCAATCAGTAATTAATATTAAATTATTATTAGCATATAAAATATATAATATATAAAAAGTAGGAAGAAAATATGTGAAGAGGAGGTGACATGTGGCATGAAGGAAAAAATGTAAGGAGAAAGTGACATGTGACATGAGGGAATGAGAAAGTGACATGTGACATGAGGGAATGAGAAAGTGACATGTGACATGAGGGAATGAGAGAGTGAAATGTGGCATAAGAAAGTTTTTTTTATTATATTGTTAATAGATTTGACGCAACATATGTAATATTTTGGGTGAGATGGGTGTATAGTAATGGGCTTATTTTCAGTAGGGATCATATGTGGAGACAGAAATAGCCCACTTTTGGTGTAGTAAACAAGATTGCTTTCACATTGGCACTAGACTGGACAGATTAAGTTATACAATATTAAGTAATTAGTTAAATATCCATTCCGATGAATGTTAATCGAACTTTTTAATATTTTGACCTATACAAACATATAGTATCATACATCATTTTACTACATTTATATAATTAGAATTCATAAAATAAAAACAATAATTGAGATTTGGGAGGTGTATTTCCCGCCCAATCCCGCCAAAAGGGAAGAGTAGAAAAACCCCTTTGTCGAGTGAAAGAAAGAGAAATGAGAGAGAATGGAAGGAAAAGGAACAGCAACGGGTTGTTACAAGTGCGGTAAGCCAGGTCACTGGTCACGTGATTGCCCTTTCTCTCCGAATCTAAATCCAAATCCTAATCCTAACCCGATCAAGCCAAATCCTAATCCTAATACTAATCCTTCTGTTCCGTCTTCTGAGAAGCCGAAGAAGCTTCCGCGAACTAGGCCCAAACTTACCCCCGATCTTCTCCTCTCCGACGATGGTTTCGGTTACGTTCTTCGCCATTTCCCTTCACACTTCAAATATCGCGGTCGTGGCCACGAGGTTTCCGATCTCGGTAATCTCCTTCACTTATACTCCGATTGGCACTCTCGCCTCCTCCCTTATTACTCTTTCCCTCAATTCGTTTCTAAACTCGAGAAAGTTGCTGCCACTAGGCGCATCAAGGTACATTCACTCATCCTAATCACGCTTCGTTGTTCTTACTTTTACATTCAATTCACAATTTATACTTAATCTGTTCGATTTTCATCCACTTTCACACTTCAACTAGACTTGCCTTCGAGAATTGAGAGAAAGAGTTGCGGATGGTGGAGATCCAACAAAACTGCGTGAACCACCAGTTGTGGATGACTTTCTACCTGATGAACAAGGTACTTATATCAGTTTTATTCACCGTTGTTTTCTTGGATCTCATGTTTATAATGAAAGAGAACCTAGAACTGAGAATGTATTGAGTATTATTTTCATTCAGGAACAAGTATCAACTCAACTACTTAATGAATGTTGAAAAAATATTACTACAAAGAATACCTTGAAATTTTCATTTTGTTTTAATATATGTATTTCATAATGTTAAGTTGCATAAGAGGTAGGATCTTATGATGAACAATCTGATATTTGGAGCTCACTAACCATCTCCAATAGGATCTCAATTTTGACAAACTTTACAGGGGATTTTATCTTTCATACTTCAAATTTGGTAGCCAGTTGCTTCTATATAATTCACTGCAATATTGCTATGATGATTGAGCAGAAGAATTATTAGGCTTTATTTATTCACATTCTTATGCATCCTTGCTAAATACTTGTTTTGAGAAGACTTTGATGTATTTGCAGGAGATGTGGAAGCAAGTCAACAAGGGGATGATGTGTTTTCAGCATTCCAAAATGTTGATGACATTCAAGACATTCAAGAAGACATGCTTAATGATATATATGATACAGCTACTGAAGTAAGTAATGTCTTCAAAACAGAGATTCTTTATTATTGTGTAATATTTTCTATGTACTTGTGATAACACATTTGAAATGAACTCTGTCAATATTTATCTAAAGCTGTCATGGTGAAAGGGATGTAAAATTATCATTCAGGGATGCTGGTTCTCGGAAAATTTTGTGAAGATTGTGTAATCTGATTTTTTTTTGAAAAAGTTCAACTCAGGTTTAGTTAACCTTAATCAGTAACATACTGAAAAAGTGACAACAGTGATACAAGAGTGCTAGTCTGCTAGAGTAATGGCACCAGCTACATACAACTTCATGCTCTTGAATGGTTTCATTTTTCGTAGACTACTATACTACATCTGGTTTATATTCTTTTTATCCTCTTATATCTCTTGTTTCTTTAAGTTTATGGCTTCATTAATTTTGAGAAAAAAATGTATGCATGGATACTATAGAAGTTTTTACCGTATTAGTGCATCATCCATATTTAATCATTATTGACTTTTAAATATAAGTAATACAAATGAATGGTGAATGATGTGATGATTGTTTATAAAATAGAAATCAGACTCATTAATTAATATGTTATGATGTCAGATTGTATTAGCTCTTTTGCCTCTTCAGAAACATTTTATTTACTGAAAAGCTATAGTTGTAGATGGCCTGTCATTTGTAACTTTCCAACTAAACCAAATTGTCATATAAAAATTGTAAACATGGAACTGTTGCCAAAGTTTTAACTGAGGAATGTATGCCATTTTATTGCAGGAACCTTCTCAGTCAATGCACACTTCAATTGACCCTAGCAGGGCTTCCAAAACTATGGCAACTGAAGAGACATCTAATGAAGTCCCAAGTGATGGAGTCAGCCTGTCTGGAAAAGCTGAGATAACAGAAGAACAGAAATCTCGTATGGAAGCAAATAGGTTGAAGGCACTAGAAAGGCGTACTGAGATAACAGAAGAGCAGAGAGCTCGGATGGAAGCAAATAGGTTGAAGGCACTTGAAAAACGTGCTGCTCGTGGCAGCCCATCACAGGCCTCTTAACTTCGATTTTGGTTCTAAATGAAAATGTTTGTTCTCACTACTGGTTTAGTTAACCTCAACTATTTAATTTATGTTGTCAGGTGAATATGACTGTTATACATGATGCTTGTGTTCATGAATTTTGCTTTGTCATAACAGTAAATGAACTAGTTTTAGTTAATTGCCTTCATTCTTTATGTTCCAAGGGAGTTTATTCAGTCATCTGAGGATATACTTGTGTATCATAGGCCTTAGAAATCAATAAACAGCTAGAGACTTTGCTGGGCTGCCTTAAATATCTTAAAGGAAAAGGAAAACATTGATGTTAAGGAAAAGTATAACTCATTTAGAATGGAAGTTGATATGATGTACAAATCATGTGAATTATCTACACATCACAAATCATCTGAAGCTTTTACTTGTAGAGTTGTATTGTTTATGTCTAACTATTCAAGTTTTGGAATGAGGAGTGTAATTGAAGTTTGTACCTCAGCCAATCACATTGGATAGAAAACACCACAGGATGCAGATGGTGATTGGTGAAGCAGCTATAGAGCAACACTGATATAAACCACATCACGTAGAATGATGCAATATTAGCAAAATTAGTCAGTTTTTCTGGTGTCTTGTGGGCTATATCTAGAGGCTGGAGCAAATAGATATCATGTACTGTCATTCAATGTTAAGCATTCTTTCTTCTTTAGTCACTGGATATGGAACACAAATCCCCATTAAGAATGATTTCGGTGCACCACTTTACAAATGGATAAAAACAGCAAAACTAAAACATAGTGGACAAGCTCACTTTTTGATCATTCAATACAATAACATTACTCTTTATTAAGTAAAAATCATTTTTATCATTCATAAATTATATTAATTAATGAGTTTAATATTTATATACTATCATTTATTTTTATTATTGTATATATAAATAATGTATTGACAATATAAATAAAAAAATTAGAAGTGGTACCCAGGTAAAAGATGTACATAATTGAGATTAATTTGAATTTTTAAATTGGTCCAATTGAATTTGTGAATACCAACGGACGTTAGTTCAAGTGGTACATGATTCCCCTTAAACAAAAACTTGGGTTCGAGTCTTGTGGATGGAAAAAATACTCGTTGGAAGAGTTAGCCTCACATTCTTGTGGATGTTTCTGGCTCGAACAAGATTGTCTGCGTGCGAAGAAACAAAAAAAAATTGAATTTGTGAATGTAAAAACTTGGGCCGGAGCAAATAGTTAATAGCACCACCCACCTTCATTTTTCATTACTGATTAGCTTAGCTTCTTCCTTTCATGCTTCACTCTTTTCAAATCTTCATCGTGTGTACCCACCCTCCATTTTAACGACTTATTTCTCTTATTCTATCTCTCTCCTCTTCTCTCATCTCTTCAACTGTTTTTTCTACCTTATTTATTTTCTTTTAATTGATAGAAAGGTCAAATACATGTTTTGGTCTCTGAACAATTAATACTGAGATTCTTTTACTACCTTTGTAGGTTTTCAACTATTTGATTTTTCATGAATGTTACCACTAGTGTTATTAGGTTTTTATTACAAGTTGGGGTTATTGTTTTTTATGGATGAACAATTCTGGTAATGCACTTGGGTTTAGCTACTTATTTTGATTAATAGAGATGATTATGAAGGAGATAGTGTTGATAAGTTTCTTAGAAGGTTGCAATGATTATTTTCCGCTTTTATTTCACTCCATTTCCGACCCCAGCTAGTGGGATAAAGACTCGGTAGTTGTTATTGTTTATTTTCTATCTCTTACTTCGACCTTTTCCTAGGTTAATTTTATTTATATGTGTGTTTAAGTATGGTTTAGTTTTCTTGGATGTAACAAGTTTTCTTTTTTGAAACTCAAGTTGCCACTTTATAATTGATGTTGAGCCTCTCTTTTCTTTGACAGTTCATTTCCGGCGTTTGAAACCTGATATGCGTAAACGGCGTATTTGACTGAGAGTAGGAGCTTACTTCTCCGCGGATCACCAATGGCTTTTTTGTTTCTTAAATTTCTAGAGGTATCTCCTTATCTTATACATGAAAATTAATTAGCTTTTGCTGTGAATAAGCCACAAAATGTGAAAAGTGTTGTTATTATTTATCATATATTAAATTATAGTACGCAATATGGAGAAAAGAAGAGCAAGTAAGAAAATGTTGTGTTAATCTTAATCCCTTATGAATGACTATGTGGTCTAGAATGAGTAATGTAAGTTGATTCTGAGCATAACATAGTATGCAATGTGTTAGGGATTGCTGTTCCATCTCAATGTTCACCATTCAGTGCTCTTGTAGGAATGACTAGGTACTTGTTTGATGGAAGTATGATATCTTACCTTCTGCTGGTTATAGTGTTAGGTCTTACAGGGATTAGTGGTTTATTATTTCTCCGTAGTTTTATGATATGCTAAACTATAGTTTATCACAAAAATCTGAATTTATTTCCAGGGTATGAAAGTCCTTGCAAAAAGTCCCACTATTGCAAAAAGTCCTACTTTTGCCAGGGATACAAGACAACTACAATTTGAAGCTGACATTAATCGCTTGTTCCTTTATACAAGGTCAGTATTTTTCTGCTGTCTATATTTTATAATAAATAATTAGGGTGAATTAATTATGTGCCATGAATTTTTCTTCTTCTCTTATTTGTTAGATTGTCAAATCTCTGGGTGTGTTTGGTTAGATTCGAAAAAATATGATTATCAGGTTTAAGATAATCTTAATGTTAAAACATTTAGCTTAAAAATTTCGATGTTTTTTCACCCAAAAAAACAGCTTTAGAAAACCACTTGTGTTGTTGCCAAGCACCTTTCTCCTCTACGGATTATTGTTTTGCAGCATCTACTGTTTTTCATAAAAAACAATTTGAACCGAACGCCCTCTTATTCTTCGGTATATCTTCATTTGTTTGATTTATTGACCTATTCAAACTTACTTTCTTGCCCCCTTTTGTTCTTTCTATTCCTTCTGTGGAGTTGACAGAGTATTTTAATGTCTATAAAAAATGGAGTGGCCATCTGGTTAAACTGAAATCCACATTTAACTTCTTCATGTTAAAGAGATAAGCAATGCTAAAGTTTTTAATGCTCTTGCAGAGACCAGTGGTATTTTGGTTATTAAATATATAAGAAGGAAATTACAGCAAATTTGAGGCCAATGTATCCTCCAAAGCATTAAAAGAATAAAGGAACTTGAATAAAATGCACAAGGATTAAGTTTATTTTGAAATTGATATGTTAGGTTTCAATGTTAAGATTACATCGATAAATTGTTTTCTATTTGATGCTTTTGTTGGTTCACGTAACGTAAATGCTGATTATTTCAATCTTGTTGTGTATGTGATAGTTTTCCTTCATCTTGACATTTTTTGCTCATGCAAAGACTTAAATATCCAGCTACAATCTGTTGGGGAAGAATGCCGATGAATCAGATGCAGAACAGATTATTGAGATGGCTAGTAAATCCTCTGTTGCCATCCAACAGATGCAAGTACAAGAAAATGTTCATTCTCAAATTAGAACATTTTGCACGTTCATGGATGAAGTTCTTGTGAATGACCCCCTTGGGTCATCTCCAGAAGCAAGTGATCGTGGTATAGAAAATTAGTCTATTTTATTTTTCATCCAAGAGAAAGAGCCTATTCTTCTATTTTCCCATCATACCTTTATTTATGTGTTTCATATTTTTCATAACTTATCTATTTTTTCCTGTTTAATCTATTCACTCATTACCGATGTGCTGTTTGCAGCCATCCTTAAGCAAAGACCATTAAGCCAAGCTGAAATTTCTCAGAAGTTAAAGGATCAACTTGGCTACACACTTAATGTTAAACCTTCTCAAATATCTCACAAGGATTCTGGCCAAGGTCTATTTTTGGATGGTGAAGTAGATGTTGGTTCAGTGGTAGCCTTTTATCCTGGTGTAGTCTACTCTCCAGTTTACTATGGTCACATTCCTGGCTACCTCAACGAGCAGAACCCGTATTTGATTTCAAGATATGATGGGATGATCATTGATGCCCAACCTTGGATTTCTGGAGGTGACGGGCAAGGAGTGTGGAATGGTAGAAAAATGTTAGAAAATAAGGCTGATATGGAAGAAGCTGGGAAAGGCTCAGACAGCCAGAGTGAGCCTTTGGAAGGCACAAACATAGATAATTGTGATGATGTAGTTGAGGGTAGAAACCCTTTAGCTTTAGGTCACTTTGCTAATCACCCTGCTAAAGGGATGCTTCCAAATGTCATGATTTGTCATTATGACTTTCCATTGACTGAAAATAACATGAGGCTTTACATTCCTAATATATTATTTGGAAATGAAGAAGAAAATGTGAAGAGTTTTGATAGGTTTTGGTCCAAATCTAAATTGTCAAAAGATAGTGAAACACATGTTCCTACTCTAAAAACTCTTGTTTTGGTAGCAACTAGAGCTCTTCAAGATGAGGAACTCCTCATGAACTACAGGTTCAACAACTCTAAGCAGTGGCCAGAATGGTATGTTCCAGTGGATGAAGATGAGGACTTGAGTAGAGAAGATTGAACTAGTCAATGACCAATAGTAGCCAACAGTTACTGTAGAAATTCAAGCCCACCTTTTCACATAGTGGCTTTATGGAGCCATTGTTTCTTTCTGTTCAATCATAAAAGCTGCACTACTCATCATTATTTGGATATTTAATTTAAAGGATTGATTTCTGTTTTTTTATTTTTTATTTTTGGCAGACTACTTTTCTAACAATTTATTATTATCATTAGGGCCTTCCTAACAATCTATGTATGAATAGCTACATAAAATGGCCCATGAAAAAGTAAACCAGTCACAAATCAATAAAGAGCAACATCATTCAGATTAATTTTAATTTTTTAAAATGACTGTAAAATCATGTTTTAAGATTCCAGGTTAAAAAGCCCATAATGTAAAAATTTATTATACCTATGTAGGTCAACACCAATTTCATGCTTGTTGGGTTAGTTGAGCCTGTATAAAAATGTGAGGGTTAGCCACTTGTATTGACCAAAAATATGAACAGGATCCATCATGTTTGCTGAGTGTCACCTGAAATGACACCTACAATTCTTTGTAATATTCAATTCAATATGAAATTGACATTAATAATCAATATAATATAATCAAAAAGAACAATATTTAGATATTAATGCTTTAATCATATACACAAATTTGTGACATTAGAATTAGTACTCTACAAACAATTCTCACTTAGGTAATCCACCCCACCCACTTCTCATCTTCCTCAACATACAAAGGTTACTTCCTTATTAGTAACTCCTATTTAACACAAACAATTATCACTCACATTCCTATAATTTCTATACAAAGCAAAGTGAACAATCCCTCATATATAGTGCAAGCAATTAATCACAAGGAAACCCCTCAATTGTGTATTCAATTTAGCTCACCAAATTAGACTATAGTTTTAACTAAGCACGCCAAGAAAAGACAACATTTTTAAGGTTATTGATCAACTTATCATTCCATATATTTATAACATACATAACCAAGACACACATATTATCCTTCACATTCAACAAAACCAAGCCCATGCATTTTCACATTCCCTATCATTCCAACACCATGATGACCAAGCCTAGCACCGGTACTAGCAACCTCAACCTCACCTCTGGCCACTTTAGCACCGGAAACTTCGTTTCGCGCAGCCTCTTCCTCCTTCGAGACATCCAAATTTTGGAGATTATGATTGCAATCATAGTCTTCATAGTCATTCATTCTCTTAGGCAAAAGAAACATCATGGCTTACCCATTTGGCCTGTCTTTGGAATGTTACCTTCATTGGTCACAGGAGTCAGAACCAACACATATGAATGGCTCACTGATATACTCAGCCACCAAAATGGCACCTTCAGATTCAAAGGGCCTTGGTTTAGCAGCCTCAACAGCATTATCACCTCGGATCCTCGCAACATTGAGCATCTTCTCAAAACAAACTTCACAAACTTCCCTAAAGGAACTTACTTTAAGGATACTGTTAGAGACCTATTAGGAGATGGAATTTTCAATGCAGACAATGAAACATGGCAGAAACAAAGAAAAACAGCAAGCATAGAGTTCCATTCAACAAAGTTCAGGCAATTAACAACAGATTCTCTATACCAACTTGTCCACACAAGGCTATTACCTGTGTTAGAATCATGTGTTGAGAAATCTGTTGCCATAGACCTTCAAGAAATCTTGTTAAGGCTAACTTTTGATAATGTGTGCATGATAGCATTTGGTGTTGATCCAGGTTGTTTAAGCCTAGAATTGCCTGAGATACCATTTGCAAAAGCCTTTGAGGATGCAACAGAAGCCACGGTGCATCGTTTCGTCACCCCGACATGCATATGGAAGTTCATGAGGTTTATCAACTTGGGAATGGAAAGAAAGCTGAGGGAATCAATAAAGGGAGTTGATGAGTTTGCTGAGAATGTTATTAGAACTAGAAAGAAGGAACTTTCTCTGCACTGTGATGAGGATAAGAAGCCAAGATCAGACTTGTTAACAATCTTTATGAAGCTGAAGGATGATGATGGAAAAGCGTATTCAGATAAGTTCTTGAGAGATATATGTGTGAATTTTGTATTAGCCGGGAGAGACACTTCTTCTGTGGCTTTGAGCTGGTTTTTCTGGTTGCTTCATCAGAATCCTGAAGTGGAGGATAAAATATTGGAAGAGATATGCAGGGTAGTGAGTGTGAGGAAAGACATGAAAAAAGAAGAATTCGGAAAACCTTTGATATTTAAGCCAGAGGAGATTAAGAAAATGGATTATTTGCATGCTGCTTTATCAGAATCTCTTAGATTATACCCTTCTGTGCCTGTGGATCACAAGGAGGTAATTAACTAACTCTTCATTTTTTTCTCATACTCTTTCCTTTTCCCTTTTCTAATATCTTTTACTATAATTCCTTTTTTCAACACTGATTCTTTCCCTTGGACTTCACATGTTGTGATGCCTACCTTTTTCTTTAAAATTTGAGACTAAAATCACATAAGGAATGTAGAAAGTAGGTGAGAGGGTGTAGTAATTATATATGATGTTGAAGAAAGTTTGCATGTTCAAGTTTCTTCATTTTTGGTTATTGATTTCTATAGGATCACAAGGAGTGGATTGAAGATGTGCCTTTTTTTCCATCTTGTGAATTAAATGGTTTCTCTGAAATGCATGTTCATTGTTTTCATAAATATGACTACAACTATGTTGATTCCATTCTTTGACATCTATTACACATTTTACACGTATAAATCACTTTTTGTGAGTTGAATTTTAGAGGGGAAGTAAGAGAAATGGAAGGTCTAAGAGCCATAAAATACATTGATGAGATGACTCCAAAGCTTTCATTTTCTTCTTTCTAAAATTCAACTCGTAAAAAGAACCTAAAAGGTTATTATTTAGTCAATGTTCTGTTTGCCTAACAAATAGCATGCATCTTATAGCTGACCCAAAATGATAAAATATTAGTACTAATAAATCAAATAAAGAAGGATTTTATAAATGTATCCCATAGCATATTGAATGCAACAGGTTAAAGTCACAGAATTCAAAGTGATATTGAATGCACCTAGTGTGAATGCATGTGGTGATAGATACTATTCAATAATGACATTGCAGGTAATTGAAGATGATACTTTTCCAGATGGAACAGTGTTAAAGAAAGGCATGAAAGTGATATATGCAATCTATGCAATGGGAAGAATGGAAGCTATATGGGGCAAAGATTGCAAGGAATTCAAACCAAACAGATGGCTAAGAAATAATGGTCAATTCATGAGTGAATCTGCTTACAAATTCACTGTCTTCAATGGTGGACCTCGTTTGTGTTTAGGCAAAGATTTTGCATACTACCAAATGAAATATGTTGCTGCAAACATCATATATCATTACCATGTTAAGGTTGTTGAGAATTACCCTGTGGTTCCTAAGCTTTCCTTAACTATGTACATGAAGAATGGGATTAAAGTTAATCTTTACAAGAGGGATGTTGCACAAGTTCAAGAAATACTTGGAAGATTGGTTGAAATGAGTTAATAATGGTGTTTGGTTAATGTTGTACAAGGTTTTAGTTTATTTGTTTTTGTTTCTTAATAATGCATGTAAGTACATAATGGTCAAGAAACAAGGTTGAATGTAGTCATAGGAAGTGAATGTTGTTGAGTGTGTTGTTATGATTGGATATGTTTTTTTTTGAAGTCCTTGGGTGGAATATATAGCCATAATTTTTGTCACTATGAATTGAAATTGTTATTGATTCTAGTGAATGATTTTGAGTACTATATATATATATATATATTTGGATAAGGAACCAAAGAAATATATTTATTTTGAGTCCCTAAGTTCCTTACTAGATGGAGTATTGTTTAATTTGCTTACTAATAAATGGTCAAATTTAAGGGTATATCCCTCACCATTTAGTAATAAACTGATTTTTTTCGGGGGCCCTTTAATAAGTGTTACTTATATGAATTGAATTATTAATCTTTTGATTATTTTGAGAATCTAACAATATCTTATACACAACATTTGTTATAAAAGATCACTTTCTTTTCATACTAAATATCTCTCCATAAAATATTACATTGAGATTCCAATATGATGATTAAGGAACTCAAATAAATTAAATTAGAAGAGTACAATATACTTTATCCTAAAAACAATTTATTAGGTATATGAGTAAGAGTAAACATCAACTTATTACCTAAAATCATCTTATTTCCCTATAATTTATGACTAGAATGGAGAAAAACTCATTATCTTAAAAGTAGGTTTAAAACTCTTGGGAGTAAGTTTATCCCGAAAATAATAAACAAAGAAAGGGGGATTACATAACATTCTGATTCCTGAACAAGTTAGAGAGAAGCCCTAATCCAAAATCAATTGAAGCAGCCATGAGAGGAATCCTTTCGAGTTCAAAGCTAATTGCAAAGAAACTCCTCTTCAATGGAGCAACAACAAACCAATTCTCACAATTCAATAATCTTCATCATAATCGTTCATATAGCCTGATTCCAATGGTGATAGAGCATTCTTCTAGAGGAGAAAGAGCATATGATATATTCTCTCGTCTTCTTAAGGAACGTATTGTCTGCATCAATGGTCCTATAACTGATGATACTGCACATGTTGTTGTTGCTCAGCTTCTCTTTCTTGAATCTGAAAATCCTTCCAAACCTATACACGTTTATCTCAATTCCCCTGGTGGCGCTGTTACTGCTGGTACACACTTTTATGTTTATGTAATCATTTCGGTTTCTTCAAAATCTCATTTTGCTCAAATACACAATGTGCTATATTTCAACCATGCCCGATTTTGCAAAAAAAAAAAAAATTAAAAAAAAAACCTATTTTTTCTTATGTATAAAAGATTGTATGATTTTTGTTATGTTGAATCACTTGTATGCTTCATAAGTCCGTATAGTTTCACTTTAAGTTTATTCCTTCCTTGCAATGAGTGTTGGTTCAAGCGGTAAATGCTTGATTTCCTTTAAGCAAGGTTTCGGGTTCGAGTCTTGTGATGGAAAAAATAACCGCTGGGAGAGTTAGTTCCACATACTTGTGGATGTTCTCGACTCGGACAAGATTGTCTCAAGTGCGAGTATACATGTGGAAAACCAAAAAACTTAGAATAATGGTCCTTATAATTTTCAAGCAATTGAAAATGGCCATTGTATATGATTTCCTAGCAATGTAAAATGATCCCTATCTGTATTTGCATTTTACTCTAAACAACTAAATTAAAACTTACTTAATATTTTTTTGAAATAAGATACAGAAAAACTTATTTTCATAAGCTGCAAAAAGAGTTTATAGTAAAGTCATAATCATAAGCTATTTTCCGTAAGTTTATTTTCTTAAAGTTGTTCTCATAAGCACAAAAAAGCTCTCTAAGTGCTCCTCCAAATACTCTCTTAGCAGGGAACACACCCGATTGATGGACAACATTTTGCATTATTTGAAAACTGTGTGAACTTCTTAAAATGATTTTAAACTACATCAGCTTAATTGAATTCTAAGTGAAACTGTAAGACCAAATCATAAATTTAAATTCCTATTATTATTATCGCGCCGAAATAGAAAATCGCGCCGTCTTTCATTTAGTGGGGTTGGATGAATATAATACTGACGATATTATCAACTGTGAAGTGACCATAGAGCGGGCCATTGAGAAGGCCCTGCTCTCCGACCGCTTTTCCCGGGATGAGCTTGGTGATTATTTTAGATTGTATGGTGGTTTGATGCTTGCATTGGTGTTATGTGTAGGTCTTGCAATTTATGACACAATGCAGTACATTCGCTCTCCTATTAATACAACCTGTTTGGGTCAAGCTGCATCCATGGCTTCTCTCCTTTTGGCTGCGGGTGCCAAGGGTCAGAGGCGTGCTCTACCAAATGCAACAATCATGATTCATCAGCCTTCCGGTGGCTATAGTGGTCAGGCAAAGGATATTGCAATTCATACGAAGGAAATTGTTCGGATTTGGGATTCATTGAATGAACTATACAAGAAACACACAGGCCAACCAATTGACATTATTCAAAAGAATATGGACAGGGATTATTTTATGACACCAGAAGAGGCAAAGGAGTTCGGGATTATTGATGAGGTTATCGATCAGAGACCAGCGGCTTTAGTTTCTGACGCTGTTGCTGATGAAGGAAAAGATAAAGGTTCAACTTAGAGCTGGAGGGTAAGATTTCTTTGAGGAATCCTTGCTGTGTTTTACATTCTATGTCTGCCACCATAGGTAGAAATTTTGCAGTTGATATAACTCTATCAATTAGACATGATCATAAATTTCTGTTTTGTCCTCAATTCAGTTTTATTGGCATTTTTATCTTCTGTAACACAGATTGGATTTTTAACTATCCTTATCTTAATGTTCCTAATTAGTAATTATTCATAATAACATCATATGAATTTTTTGGTGAGGGCATCTTATAGTATATTTGACTGCTAATATTATTTGTGTGAAAAGTAAAACTTTGATCCCTCATTGTGCAACTATCTAGGTTTGTTGACACTTTATGCTACATAGTTCTGTTAACAAGTTGAATTTTTGTTGGTACTACCAAGGGTATCCTCTCACTTTTTGGTAAGTAATTAATCTCTTTCGGGGTGCGTGACGGTCCCTTTCAACAAGTGTTGCTCACATAAATCGAATCATCGACCTTTTGATTGTTCTGAGATCTAACGAGATCATATACCATAGATCAACATGTTCATATGTCAATATATAACAACTGCATTTAGTTGAATGAAACTCTAGTAAAGATTTTGGAATTTCCAGGATCTAAGTCATTAGAAAAACTTACATCAACTTAAAACAAATCTATATCCATTACTGAAAATGACACTCTTTTTTCAGAAAAATATCATTGCATTTCAAAGTAATTTATAACTTTAAAAATATTGCCACATTCGTTTTAACATATTTTATATTATTTGAATAGAGTTCATGTGAAAATAACACGTGCATTCTGGTGATTTATATTGTGTTTCTTTAGACAAGTTTTTTAGTTTATAGCTTATTGACTTGTAAAATTATTTTTTATAGACTTAAGATATGATCTCAACATTTCAGTTAGCCTCACAATTATAAGTTATAATCTCGCACATTTAAGTTATAAGATTATTATAATTATGTTAATTTTGTTATATAACCTCAATAAATTTAACATAAACTTCACGATTTAATATTACACTAATATACACTAGTATATTCATTGTTTTGTTGTTTTTACAAATTTTATTTTAGTGTTTATGTTATTTTTTCATAATGTAAATTGCTTCAACATTGTAATGATGATTGAAAAGTTTTCTTATCATAGAGGGTTATTTGCTTATGTTTGTCTATTGGTATATGAAAAATGCACTCTTTTTTGTTTTGTTTTTTTATCTGCTAGGAAATTAATATCACTTTGTAAATATGGACAATTTGGTATATAAAAGCAATTTATTCTCGTATATATTTATTAAAATCATGAGTTAAATAAAAAGCATGCCATGTTCATAACTTTGTTGTGAGTAATGTATTTTGGGAATCTCCTACTTTTTTAAAATCATCTTTTTCTTTTATAATCAACTATAAATATATTTTTTACTTAACTCAATAACACTTTGCTTCATATAACAATATATTTTTGTTTCCAATAAAAATGTTATTTATATTAATACCATTCGTTTTAATATATGTATATTATATTATAAAATATACCTTTTTACTTCTTTAACAATAAAATATTTTCTCACAAGAAATAAGTTGTGTCTTAAGGCAGATAAAAGTATGACACACGTACTATTTTTTTAGTTTTTAGACAAAGAACAAAGTATATTATGGTATAATGAGATAAATTATCTCATTCAGCCACTAAAAACATGGTTAATCATTTTCTATAAAAATATTTTTAAAACTAAACAAAATATTTTTACTGGTTGGAGAAGATAAATTATCTTTTGTTATGAAAAAATACTTTATTTTGTTTTTAAAATATATTTATAGAAAATAATTAAATATGAGATATGTTATGATTTTTATAGTTATCTCCTCCGTATAAGAATATATTTTATTCTCTAAATTAATTAAAGATGGATTCACTTACTCTCGAAGAGTAAGTTTTATAAATTCACTCATTATCATATGTATCAATTTTAGAAAAATCCAATAATTTAAATTTGTAGATAGATATTTCTAAAATTGATAACTACATAAAGATTGAATTTAAAAAACTTACTAGAATCCCCACTCAAATTAATTATACCTATATATATATATAATTTAGAGGTTGATACCTGATAAAGTTGAATTTCACAAAGTATATATGAAATTAAACCCAATCTCATTCGAAACAGGTTTAAATTGAAGCAAAATAAATAAAATAGTTCGCAGGATTGGTACAAGTTATCCAAAGACAGTGAAATTGTATATTCCCCAATACAAAAGCCAAGATCTCCCCATCCCGGCGATACCCTCCGCCGCACCGGGATTTTTCTAGGGTTTGAGACTCTAACGACGCCGTTTTGAAATCACCGTGACGAAAGCTGTTATGCGTCGACGCGGAGTGAATAAGGGTAAGGGGAATGGAGATTTGAGTTTGGGCGATCTTGTTCTCGCTAAGGTTAAGGGTTTCCCAGCTTGGCCTGCTAAGGTCACTCTCTTTTCACCTTATCAATCAATATCTATCGTAATTGTTTATCAATTTCTTCATATTATTATGAATATTGTTATGTTTTTGCACCGTTCGGATTTGATATGATATTTATGTAGTTCTATGTGGTTATGAACTAACTTTGATTATTGAGGTTACTGTACTGATTTTGTTGTATATTTTTTTCAGATAAGTAGGCCTGAAGAATGGGATAAACCCCCTGATCCAAAGAAATATTTTGTTCATTTTTTTGGTACCAAAGAAATGTATGTCTCTCTCTTTCTCACCTGTTTTTATTTTAACAGGTAGCTAAATAGTATGTGAATCGTTGGTTAGGTTTTCAAGTATTAGGCGAATCAACCATAATTTCTTGTCGATTGCATTTAATAACTCATGATGGAAAATAGAAGGACTGTTATGTGAGTTAGTAAAGAGAGAAAAACACACACACTGTATAATGCATTTTGGAGGTGGAAAGGAGATACAATTGGCATGGTGGAATTTTCGAAATGATACCCTCACATGTCTTTCTTTACTGTTTATTGAGTGTGCCTTTGGCTCTTCCTTGTTGCTGGAGAGTTTCCTTTGACATGTCAGCTGCCAAATAAGACAAAGTTATATCAAGTTGTAAACGTCTGATGTAGCAGGTGTAGACAGTGTATCATAGCATTCAAATAACAGTATCCTTAGTCGTGGAACTGAAATAATAAGCTTATTATTATTTTATTATTTTTTAGTTCTCGATTCTCATGTGTGCATTTCATTGTATGTTGCAAATTAATGTAAGGTATAATTTTAGTCTCAAAGTTGAGAATGCCCGATGCCTAACTATCCAATATAATTTGTTGATTCCATTAATTACTTGTACTGTATAATTGGCTTTGTTATATATCAAGGATCTACTATCCTAAAAGCTTTAGCTATTAAGTATAGGGGACCCAAGAATACTTTTATATGTCTAAAACACCCACTCAATCAAGAGCACTTGTGGCTTGAATAATGGACTGTGCTCATGCCCATTTTTTTTTAACCTTCTGCTAAAATTAAAATATGAAGAATGAGATGGTGTAAAAGCCGCTGCCTTTTTAGGGGGCTTAATATGGTTGATATGCAAAGATTGGCATGCTTTGTTGCACGTCCCCTTTGATTAGTTTCTAGGTGTTTCCTTTTGTGTCTATGAGGATTTCTTATCCTCTTGTATTTTTCTCCCTTCTATTCTGATCATATTTCTTTTATTGTAAAAAAAACTATGAAGAATGAGATTAGGAAGGTTCAAATCCCAATCACTTGGTCAGAGTCAGAGCCTCTAGTCCATTTCAACGACTGACTCTCCTAAAAGCTTAAGCAGTTAGGTGGCGGTCATTAAATGATTTAGTTTATGTTGTCTGAGTGGAATTTTTGCAGTTATTTTTTGCTTTATATACCCAAGAGTTTGAGGCTTAAGAAAAAGAAAGCAACTTTAAATGCAGCTTTAGATATTGTTGTGAGGATCTTCTGTCACGATTCACGCGGCTGGGGTGGGAGATGATTTGACTGTTAGGGTGAGAACTGAGGATTACATGGTTTATACCTCAAAACTTGAGTTTTATGGTTATGCCAATTATTTATTGAATATATCAAAAAAGGGACATAGAGGTTGTATGTGTGACAAGTTTGATGGTTGGCGTTATAATTGAATATAATTGTGTTACTTGTAATACCAATTTCCCCCCACAGAAGTTAGATTTTGTGGTTACCACTTATTGCTTTCAAGCTTCTCTGTAGCTGTATAGATCCTCTGACGTCTTTGCATGTTAATATTGATACATGACTAGAAATAGCCTAAATGGAAACCTGTTAATCCCGTACATGGGATCTGGGAGAGTTTTTGCTGTTGATTGGATGTTTTGAGATTGAGTCCTTCTTGCTATGGACTTGAAGCAGCTATTTTATATCAGTGCATTAATTTTTATGGGTTCTTTTCTTGTCTTTGGTTATTCTGTGAGGATGCCTTGTTCTCTGCAGTCTGCGCTATTACTTCCTTTGACATTAGTGAATCATCTGCCCCCTTCCCTAGAATAATGAAGGTAATAACGAAGGCATCAAAATTTTGTAGATTTGATTATGCTATAATTTTCAGTATGTTTCCTTCTAAAAGTAAAGGAGGGTTTTGAGGAACAATTTTAAACTAGTTCTCCATCATCAATAATGTGAGTCACTATCAAAAGGTGTAATATCCTGAATTAGCCATCCGATTAAAGAATTAAATATTGAGTTGACAATTATGATAAAAATTATAAGTAAATTGAATTAATCTGAACAAAATGGTTTGAAATAGGATGACTTGAGATGGTATTTTGTAAGTACATAATTATCTTTAATATATTAACAATTTTTATATATTTCGATCGCCTAGAAGGAACAAAAGAAACATATTGTTCTTTCTTCAACAGTTTATGATCTCTAGTTGTTTGTACTCATCCATTTAACCTAAATAATCTGTTTTTGTGATTACATAGATAGTTTCCATTTTTGTTGGTATTGTTTGTTCTTTTACATTACAATGGTTGTCTTGGATTTTATCTACCTACAGTTTCCCCTATGTGATGTCCTCTTCCTTCGCAGAGCTTTTGTTGCCCCTGTGGATATTCAGGCATTTACCAGTGAGGCTAAAAATAAATTGTTGGGTAGGCTTCAAGGCAAGACGAAGTACTTCACTCAAGCTGTGAAGGAAATCTGTGCAGCATTTGATGGGATAGAGAAACGGAAGGGCAGTGGCTTAACAGATGACCCTGATGATTCTCCTGTCGGTTCAGAGGCTCCTTCTTTTGATGAAGTAGTGGGTGACCAAAAGGATGCCACTGATGATGTGGTATCAAATGCTGAAAAAGATAACATCAATATGGGTAACATTGACACTAGTTTGGAGCACTGTACAGAGAGAATGGGCGAAAGTGATAGCCCTGATCAAAATCTCTCCATACCTGGCCATCCAAATGAAAGTTCGTCTGTTTTATCACCTGTGGTCAGAGGTAAATTATCCCTTGATGCACATGTGAAGAAAAATGCTAACAAATCTAGTCTCAAGGGTGCAAATAGTGTTAATGGTTTTAGGCAAGATGATAACGAACATAGTATTTTGACAAATGGGAGCAAGCCAAGAAAGCTTGGTACCAGCTCAAGGAGAAATGAAATTTCAAATGATAAAAACAGAAATGGTGGATCAACTGCTGGAATATTTTTTAAAGACGGTAATTCTGCTGGCGGCGTTGATCTTTCCAGGTCTGGAGAGACATTGAAAGGTGGGAAAAAGGGGAAACATGTATTTTCTAGTAAGTCAGATTCTTCAGGTATCCTTAAATCAGATTCTAATGGTAATACTGGAATAAAGGATAAGAACTTGCTAAAAGTGAAAACATGTCTTGAGGTAAAAAAGGAGTCACAGGAGATCTTGGTTGATTCTGAGGAGGCTGATGGCAAAAATTCCAGTAAACAAAAGAAGGCCCAATTTTATGCAAAGCATAATCTTGTAGCAAATGAACCTTTACATGCTACCAAGAAGGTGAAGCGTATTGATACCAAAGATGCTAAAAGTTCTGGATCTCTCCCAAAAGATGTGAAAAGTGCTTCACCTGGCTCTACTGTTGTCCAAGACAAAGCATTTGAAAATTTAGAGTTGAAAAAGTCCACATCACATTTGAAAACAGAAAAAAGCAAGACATCGAGGGGTCAAATTGGGGTTGTAGGTTCTGATGATTTGGTCCTTGAGGTTCTACCTGGGACCAAATTTCATAGCCAAGTCCATCAAGCTATGCCTGATTCTGCTATAGTTGCTTCCAATGAAAAAACAGGAAAGAGTTCTCTTAGACTGAAAAGTGATGCAAATAATGTTATGATAAAACAAGAAACAAGGAAACGAAAAGCTGTTTGCCTTGTTGATGATGACGACGATGGTGAACCTAAAACTCCTGTTCATGGAGGAGCTGCAAAAATTATTAAGTCACCTTTTGTTACAGATGTCAAGAAGAGCAATAATGCACACTCAGAGAAGTCTAATGTTGCTCAATTGGCTCCAAGAAAGTCTAGTGATCATGAGGATATCCATTTGAAACAATCATCATCTCACTCACATAATGACACTTCGTCAACTAGGCAGTCTTTAAAAGATAGAGACAATACAGTAGTTCCTGTAAATGTATCTCACAGTCCTGATAAATTAGATTCAAAGCAGTTTCCTTCCAAAGTGGCAAAATTAAGCTTTGCCTCTCCTGTAAAGTCACCTCAGTCGATTCCTGCAATAAAGTCAAGTGCTGAGCAACATAAATTGTCCAAACCGATGCTTAAAGTTTCCAGTAATGCTACGGAGAAGAAGGTTGATCATGGGTCTTCAAAATCTGTACGTAATGTCACTTCTTCTCAGAATCAAGTTGTAACACATAACAAGAAGCTCACATTGTCAACCGAAATGTCTAAAACTACCCCAAAAACTTTGGCACGGGCAGTTGAAGTTCCTTCTTCGACAGTTGGTTTTAAGGAGTTTGATGCCTTTCATGTTGATAGGTACATATGCTTTTATTTTTCCAGTTTCTCTTGGAATTGTTTACTTATCCTTATACTATTACAGGTTGGAGGTGAGTATGGAAGAAAAAGGTAGTGTATATACTGGTTCTAGGAGTCCAGGAAGTGCTAAAACTATGAAGCATCTTATTGCGGCTGCCCAGGCGAAAAGGAAACTAACTCAATCCCAATGTCTTCATCTTGGCAATCACAGTGTTCTGGGGGGGACTCCTAGCCCCTCTACAGTTCAGCCATTTCTGTCTGTGTCAAGCAATTCTGTACAGGCAAATGTGCAGGGAGTCTATGAGCACCCAACATTGGCTTCTCCGTCCACTAATAATAATCACTCTAATTCTCAAAATCAACTTGATGTTGAAGAAATTGAAGAGAAAAGATTTGGTTCGGTACAAAGGGGTGTAGGAGGCTCGCTGAGTGGTGGTACTGAGGCTGCTGTTGCTCGTGATGCTTTTGAAGGAATGATCGAAACTTTATCAAGGACCAAGGAAAGTATTGGGCGCGCAACTCGTCTTGCAATTGATTGTGCTAAGTATGGCATTGCAAATGAGGTCTGGTCCATCATACTATTGCTAGTTATAAAATTATTAATATTGGTAATAACTTGCTTTTTTCATGAATTTTCTTTGTAAAGCTTGTGAACCATTAGAAAGTGTGAAATTACTGTATTAAGGAAGTTAAATACACCATTGAGAATAAAGATTTTGGAAAATTATTACGTGTTTATGATGGGGATTAGAAAAAATAGACCGATAGGAAATAGGCAGAAGAAACAAGACAAACATGATATGCAATTTTAAATACAACTAGAACTGTCATGATTTTTTCCTGGATATCTAGATATTTCACTTATATTAAAAGAACAATTATAATTGTAATGAAATAAGAAAATAAATACTCAAGGCAGAGATTGAGTTCCACCCAAATTCCTTTACTCACTAATTTTCCTGCACACTTATGTCCCTTCTATTCTCATATATCCTACACCGCTTCAATCTTCTTTCTGTCTCTCTCTCTCTCTCCCTGTATATAATTATATAGCATGAGACTCATGCCGTGTAGGATGTTAGTTGCTCCTCTTGTAGCCAGAGTTAATAGGCGGGTATCTATAAGTTTCTATTTGTGATTTTTGTGTCAATTTCCTGCTTATAGTGATGTTTTATTTGACAAAATCATGGAGTAGGGACATCTAGGATCCTTGGAAGATAAGAAATGCATTTTGTTTTGTTTGCTTTATATTTTTGTTAGAGATACTTGATTGGAATGCGATTTTCTTACCAAGATGTTATATTTTTACTACTAGTTTTGGAAGTTGTGTATTTGTGGTTACTGTATCTATGGTGATCTTACTTCATAGCCCTTATTCAGGTTGTTGAACTTCTTATCCGAAAGCTGGAAAATGAAACTAGTTTTCATCGCAAAGTTGATTTGTTCTTTCTTGTTGATTCCATCACCCAGTGCTCACATAGTCAAAAAGGTTGGTGAACATACTCTAGAGAATCCATTGCTGTTATTAGCATTTATTTTTTATGGTGTACTTGTTTCCGCTTTCTCCCCTGCCTGAATTAGCTAGTCCTCTCTGCATGGAATTTTCAACTATTTTTATTGTATTTTTTTCAGGCATTGCAGGAGCCTCCTACATCCCAATAGTTCAAGCAGCCTTGCCACTTCTTCTTGGTGCGGCTGCTCCCCCCGGGGCTAGTGCTCGTGATAATCGTCGTCAGTGTCTCAAGGTCAGCTCTTTTTTTGGTTGATGACCCAAGGGTTTATATTTGAAAGGGAAGAAGTGGTGTAGAACTGGGAGGAAGATAACACATCACCTAAATCAGAAAGAAAAAAGAACAAGAAAGAAAAAGAAACAACTAATAATGCAACAAACTTACCCGGTCTTTTTGCATATCATTGATATCAGTAAATATAACTAGCTACCTGTAGCAGCTATTTGAGCACCAGAGAGAAGTCATAAACACAACCCAGCGAGGAACTAGGGGGAAAGAGAAAGACGGCCCAGTGCAGGGCTCCCACTTAGTGGGGTCTGGGGAGGGTAAATGTATGCAGCCTTACCCCCGCAAGCGGAGAGACTGTTTTCAGGAGGGGGAAAGAGTGGCTCTAAAAATATGGGCATCTAGTTCCTCTCCTACTATTTAGATACCAATACATTAAAGCACTTTTGAACCATTTGATCCAAATGGAGCTGGCCCAGAATTACCCATCAAAAGGAGTAACATAAGCGAGAAGCCATTTTAAAATTTGGCATCCAGCCAAAGCAATAAGGGAGGATTAGGTAGTACAATCCAATTTATGTATTTCTACTCACTTTATCCCAATTAATCTTCAAACCAGAAAAAAAAAATCATCAGTCTGGCGAATATAGACGGTAGACAAAAAAACTGTTTCAACTGCAAACTGAAGGTGAGAGATCATAACTTGGAGCGAACTGTGAACCAACGCTGATCCCCTTGTTTTAAACAAGAATGAGATGTTAGATCTACTTCCCTTAGGTCTTGTTGTATATCGAGTCAGGATCTTGGCAGTCATTGCCAATCACAGAAAGAAGTAGATGCTACATGAAATCCACTTCCTCCATCAAACATCATCTCCACTTCTATCAGCAATTTTGAAGGGTTCTTATTCTCAGATCTTTAATTACCTGATAACATTGTATGAGTGTCAATTACTTGACTTTGACTACTATACCTGCTTTATCATTAAATGAATTGGGATTTTGTTTAACTAAATGGGTGATGGCACTTTAGTTCATATAAGGAGTTTTGCTTTATGCTAGGTGGATATAACATTTTTTGTTTTCTATTTTGGGTGGGTTGCAGGTTTTAAGACTGTGGCTTGAGAGGAAAATTTTGCCTGAATCAGTTCTTCGCCGTTACATGGATGATATTGGAGTTTCAAATGATGAAACAACAATTAGCCTTTCTTTCAGGCGCCCATCTCGAGCAGAGCGGGCTGTGGATGACCCAATTAGAGAAATGGAAGGCATGCTTGTTGATGAGTATGGAAGGTTTGTTGCATCAATTTTTCAGATTGGTTGCTCCAGAATTTTTGTTTTTATTCTTACTGTTTTCGCTTTCAAGAGTCCCTGATCATCGTTATACAATTAGCTCACCAGTCATTGTTGTTGCTGTACAATTAGCTTATCTTTCTTAAACCCAGGAGATATAGTAAAGTCTGAATCTGTAAATGAGGTAGCAGATACTACCACAAAATGGAATAGAATACTTTTATAATTATCAAATGGAATTTTTTATGCTTTGCATTTGCCATTTTTACTAGGTTGGACTGTTTATTAACTACATCATGCTCTAATTTCTGTTTGGTGTTTCATGTTCTAGTACCATTCTAACTGTTTTAGAAAGTAATTTTTATTTCTGATTCATGTTTCCTTGATGTTGTATACCAGTAATGCTACATTTCAGCTGCCTGGCTTCTTTTGTCATGCATTTGAAGAAGATGAAGATGAAGATGAATTACCAATCAATTCATGTAAGGATACAGATGGTGCATCTCCTGCAGATCCCACGCCTACCCTTGGAGAATCAGAAACTTCAACTGTTACCCCAAGTGATAAGCGTCACTGTATCTTGGAGGATGTGGATGGTGAGCTAGAAATGGAAGATGTTTCAGGTCACCCGAAAGATGAAAGGCCTGCACTTTTTAATAGTTCAGATGAAATTGATTTGCAGCGTCAGGGATCTTGTAGGCATCCGAATCCAACTTCAAATATTTCAGTAGAGATATCACCTACTCTGAATGGTTCTCCACCATTGCCGCTTGATTCACCCCCTCCACTCCCACCTTTGCCTTCTTCACCTCCACCATCTCTTCCATTATCTCCATCTCCTCCGCCTCCACCTCCCCCACTGTTGCAACCCCCACCTCCTCCTTTACCACCCTCAGGCCCTCCACTGTCATTGGTTCTCCAATCATCTGGACCTGCTCGGTCTTCACTTGTCTCACAATCATTAATGCCACCACAGTCATCACATCAGTTGGGATATCAGCAGAATGTACCTCCTAACTATAGTGGCACAACTAGCGTAAGGCTGCTTTGCTATTAAATATCACTGGTTTCTATGGATTTGTTTGACTGATATATTGATAAACTCAGTCCTTTATACAGGGTAACCAAGTAGCTCAAATGGCTGGAAATTCATTTTCTGGAGGTCACAATAATGCAGTTGTCACAAATGAAGTTCCACAGCCTTCTGCTTTTGTCGCAGCTGCAGGGTGCAGCTCACAGGAACCTTCTAGTCTTAACCCTTCAAGGCAGTTAGCATACGGGCAGCATATGTATCTGAATGCTCAATTTCCCCAACCTAATCATCAATTTCAGCTAAGTAACCCTCAATTTACTCAGAGGCATGCGCATCCGACCCCACCCCAAAATCCGTCAAACCAGTACTCATACCCAAACCCTACAGTTCAGCAACATCTTCCTCATTCATTCCATTCTCCCTTCTCTTTGCCACCCCTTCCAGATGGAATGAGACAATTTGCTCCTGATGAACAACGGAGAATGTCATCGAATGAATGTAAAACAAACAATCAACATGGTGTTTGGATCGGGAGAAATCCTTCATGCCCTGGTCAACCCTTTGGGCAAGAAGGTATGCGAATCTATTTTGTTTACCATTCCAAATGGTTGTTCTGGTAAATATGGGTTATGTTAGACTATTTATTGTATGTATCTCATTCTTGTACTTATCAGCTTACTATTGAGGTTCTTGTCCATCCGTATTTTTTTAATTTTACTGTTTGTTATTTCTGTTGGTCATATGAGTAGTTGCTCTCTAGTTGCAGAGGTGTTACTGGCACTTAATGTTGTTTGCAAGAGTATTCTGAATGTTATACATGATATATATTTCTGGTGATGAAGGTAATTTTAAGCCACCAGTTGAAAGACCATCAGTAAGCAATGCAAGTTTTCAGCGTGTAATTTCAAACAATGTACCAGCTGTTCCTCCAGTAGCAGGTGACAACTATTTTTATTATACTGGTTAATTTTTCTAGTTCTCCCTTATATATGCCTGCCCCCTCCCATTGAGCTTCCACTTGTTAACAAACTACATATATGGTATGAATCATACTCATTTCCTTTTTCAGGACATGGTGTTCCTCAGATGTTGCCTAGTAGATCAGACATTTCTGCTCTTAATTGTTGGAGACCCAGTTGAAGATGATTGGAGTCTTGTATTAGTGAAGTAAGCTTTTTAGTCATGTTATGGGAGGATTGCTTTTCAACAATTAGCCTTTCTTTCAGGCGCCCATCTCGAGCAGAGCGGGCTGTGGATGACCCAATTAGAGAAATGGAAGGCATGCTTGTTGATGAGTATGGAAGGTTTGTTGCATCAATTTTTCAGATTGGTTGCTCCAGAATTTTTGTTTTTATTCTTACTGTTTTCGCTTTCAAGAGTCCCTGATCATCGTTATACAATTAGCTCACCAGTCATTGTTGTTGCTGTACAATTAGCTTATCTTTCTTAAACCCAGGAGATATAGTAAAGTCTGAATCTGTAAATGAGGTAGCAGATACTACCACAAAATGGAATAGAATACTTTTATAATTATCAAATGGAATTTTTTATGCTTTGCATTTGCCATTTTTACTAGGTTGGACTGTTTATTAACTACATCATGCTCTAATTTCTGTTTGGTGTTTCATGTTCTAGTACCATTCTAACTGTTTTAGAAAGTAATTTTTATTTCTGATTCATGTTTCCTTGATGTTGTATACCAGTAATGCTACATTTCAGCTGCCTGGCTTCTTTTGTCATGCATTTGAAGAAGATGAAGATGAAGATGAATTACCAATCAATTCATGTAAGGATACAGATGGTGCATCTCCTGCAGATCCCACGCCTACCCTTGGAGAATCAGAAACTTCAACTGTTACCCCAAGTGATAAGCGTCACTGTATCTTGGAGGATGTGGATGGTGAGCTAGAAATGGAAGATGTTTCAGGTCACCCGAAAGATGAAAGGCCTGCACTTTTTAATAGTTCAGATGAAATTGATTTGCAGCGTCAGGGATCTTGTAGGCATCCGAATCCAACTTCAAATATTTCAGTAGAGATATCACCTACTCTGAATGGTTCTCCACCATTGCCGCTTGATTCACCCCCTCCACTCCCACCTTTGCCTTCTTCACCTCCACCATCTCTTCCATTATCTCCATCTCCTCCGCCTCCACCTCCCCCACTGTTGCAACCCCCACCTCCTCCTTTACCACCCTCAGGCCCTCCACTGTCATTGGTTCTCCAATCATCTGGACCTGCTCGGTCTTCACTTGTCTCACAATCATTAATGCCACCACAGTCATCACATCAGTTGGGATATCAGCAGAATGTACCTCCTAACTATAGTGGCACAACTAGCGTAAGGCTGCTTTGCTATTAAATATCACTGGTTTCTATGGATTTGTTTGACTGATATATTGATAAACTCAGTCCTTTATACAGGGTAACCAAGTAGCTCAAATGGCTGGAAATTCATTTTCTGGAGGTCACAATAATGCAGTTGTCACAAATGAAGTTCCACAGCCTTCTGCTTTTGTCGCAGCTGCAGGGTGCAGCTCACAGGAACCTTCTAGTCTTAACCCTTCAAGGCAGTTAGCATACGGGCAGCATATGTATCTGAATGCTCAATTTCCCCAACCTAATCATCAATTTCAGCTAAGTAACCCTCAATTTACTCAGAGGCATGCGCATCCGACCCCACCCCAAAATCCGTCAAACCAGTACTCATACCCAAACCCTACAGTTCAGCAACATCTTCCTCATTCATTCCATTCTCCCTTCTCTTTGCCACCCCTTCCAGATGGAATGAGACAATTTGCTCCTGATGAACAACGGAGAATGTCATCGAATGAATGTAAAACAAACAATCAACATGGTGTTTGGATCGGGAGAAATCCTTCATGCCCTGGTCAACCCTTTGGGCAAGAAGGTATGCGAATCTATTTTGTTTACCATTCCAAATGGTTGTTCTGGTAAATATGGGTTATGTTAGACTATTTATTGTATGTATCTCATTCTTGTACTTATCAGCTTACTATTGAGGTTCTTGTCCATCCGTATTTTTTTAATTTTACTGTTTGTTATTTCTGTTGGTCATATGAGTAGTTGCTCTCTAGTTGCAGAGGTGTTACTGGCACTTAATGTTGTTTGCAAGAGTATTCTGAATGTTATACATGATATATATTTCTGGTGATGAAGGTAATTTTAAGCCACCAGTTGAAAGACCATCAGTAAGCAATGCAAGTTTTCAGCGTGTAATTTCAAACAATGTACCAGCTGTTCCTCCAGTAGCAGGTGACAACTATTTTTATTATACTGGTTAATTTTTCTAGTTCTCCCTTATATATGCCTGCCCCCTCCCATTGAGCTTCCACTTGTTAACAAACTACATATATGGTATGAATCATACTCATTTCCTTTTTCAGGACATGGTGTTCCTCAGATGTTGCCTAGTAGATCAGACATTTCTGCTCTTAATTGTTGGAGACCCAGTTGAAGATGATTGGAGTCTTGTATTAGTGAAGTAAGCTTTTTAGTCATGTTATGGGAGGATTGCTTTTTACAATAAATGGTTTGACTGTTCGGCTGAAAAACTATGGAGGGTTGCTTTTAAAATAATAGTTTATAACTGCTCTTAATTTGATTTTTTTATTAGAAGTTATGCACAACTTATGTAGTTAGACACTTAAAAGTAATTGGACTGGTTGGATTGGACATTTTTCACCTCTCTTCAGAACCCGTGGATAAGTATATTGGCTATTAGGTTCATGATCCTTGGCTTACATGATAGGCAGCATTTCAAAGTTCAAATATGCATGATAGTTATATGGTTTACTCATTTACCTCATGTATTGCATACCAATTTCAATGTGCTAGTTTTGTCATAAAAGAAGTCTTGTGATAACAATGTAAAAACTAACGAACCGCATAGAACTGGGTACCGCGCACCAGAATTAGTATCGTGTACCATTTAACTATAATTTACATAGATTAATTCTTCACATGGGGATGAAATGGACTTTGATGATATACCTTCCTGTGTATGGTCTGAATTTCTTTCAAAATGAAAGGTTTAGGTTTTTCTACTTATCAGTGGTCTGCTTTCGTCATTTTTTATTCATGAATAAATTGCATTTAAGGTTATTTTCTCTATGTATGTTGATATATGTCTGGTTTTTGTTTTTCAGTGGGGTTGCTGGTGGATCAACATGCAAGGTTACATATTGTGCCTCAGTTAGATTCGCCTATAGTGTAGTACATACAACTACCTGTGAAGAAAATTTTGAAAACTTGAGGAGGCTTTTGGCAGGGTTATGTATATTGTAATTTTTCCTGACAACGTATCCCAGGAACATTTGCTTCCTAGTTTAGGCCCATGTTTCTGACTTGGTTAGTTTATCTGTTTCTCATCCCTTGTGTATATTACATTATATCTATATAGAAATCAGTATCATGCACTCAGTTTTAACCACAATAAATCAATGTTAATTTTACCACTTAGACTTCTTTTTTCCAAATATTATTTTTCTCTATGTTGCATTTCTCTGAGGGAATGAGGGGTACCATTTATTTTATCCATTTTATCAATAAGAAAATGATCAGTGGTTTATAGTGCGGTGTTAACTTTGTTATAGTTGGAACTTGGAAGTTCATTTCATTACAATTTAATCATTTTTCAATATCAAAAAATAGTTCTGCATTCCTGCACACTATCTCTTTCTCTCCCCACTCTCTTCAATCCATCGTTTGGGTTCCAATTAGCACCTAAACTTGATGAATATTCAAAATTTTGATTGGAAAACGTGGGAGAAAACAATATAGTTGAAATTGAAACTGAAAAAAACCAATATGTTAAAACTGCAAATTTTATGGTTTTAAGCTGATTTTATTGTGAAATGGTAACTAACCTTCCCTTATGTTTGACACTCTTTGAAAGCTATGCTAACTTTCCCTTAGGGAGATAATAAATTTCAATCATCACCCTTCATGAGAGAGGTGAATGTAATAATATTATATAACCTTCAAGAGAGGTGTGTATTTTTTTAAACAAGGGGGTTCCATGTTTAATTAAATTAAACCCCCAGTGATTTTGATTTCCCTTGTTTTTGTTATCAATTGAAGATGGTATTCATGAATGATGAAGATGCATTTAGCTGTACGGATGTGTTTATGCTTCAAAAGTTTGAGTGGCTGAAAGTGATTGTTTTTTACTGTTTTGTAGTTGGTAATCTTAGTGAACAATTGGATTGCTGCTTATAATGACATTACCTTACAATCCTATTCCTAAGCATGCATGATGTCTCATCAAACCCTGGTATGGTATTTATAGATCCCTTTCCAAGAAGGATGAAGTTGTATTTAGCTCTACGGATGGATTTATGCATTTGAAGTTTGAGTGACTAATTTAGTAAAAGGTGAAAGAATAGTTCGCTTTGTGCTTAACACACGGCTCCGTGATTGCATTTTACTGAATTTTAATTGATAGCCTTGTTACATTAATAATAAAAAATTAGATTGTTGCTTATGGTGGCACTTATATTTTCCTGAGAGGCTACCCCATAAATGTCTAAATTCTAAAGTCTAGGCTAGGACTTCCAATTGTATTTATGCATTGCTGCATTGTATATCAGTTTGTTCACAAAAAATGTGCAATGTGATTAGAGTATAAATGTCTTAAAAGTATTATAGTTGAGATATATGAACGATATGTTAATAAATGGAAGGTAACTAAATTAAGGAAGTAAAAATTCTAAACATTTCTCACCCTGCTCCATGATATGGAGTTTTGTTCCAATATTACACTTTCATAATTATCTGTCTGCCTGATATTAAAATACAATAGTTTTTTAGTCAAATTCTAAATAAATCATATTTCATATATACGAGCAAGCCTGAACTTGAATTCTAGCTAGTTAGTATTACAAAACATAGTGGAATGCTAAAGTTGGGAAGGTGGTTCTTTCTGTCCTGCATTCTTAACATGGGAACAGCCCCAAGAAATAACTTAAGAGATTAAAAGTGTAATTTGGTTTTGTATTTTTAACTATATGCTGTGGCAACTAATGATTCAGTAGCCTGACAAAAAGGGTTGAAATTTGCTTTGATGCATTGCTCTATATAGTATATATACTAATCAAGTGCAGCTTTATTTCTTTTACCAGTTCTTGGTTTTGCTATGCCTTTAGCTGAAACTGCTGGACAATTGGAACAAGAGTTGTGATTTTTATGTTGATCTTGTAAACATGATGTGCTTGATGATTTCCTTACTCCAGATTGTCCATCAAGTGCAAATGCACTCCCCAATCTTATTAGCAAAGGATTTATACTACTCGATTTAGAATCAGTTGTTATTACAGTTCGGCTACCGGATTTCTGTCGAAGAGCTAAGCTCTTTCCTGTTTTTGATGAAGAAAACCTACCACTAGTTCTATTATCCTGCGGCGCCAACAGCTTCTCTGGTGCATCCTTAATGTTGTTGACAAATGTATCATTCCATTTATCGGACTCATCGTCCCTGGCTTCTACGTCATCGGAGCTTTGCAGAATATCCTCAAAAATTGCACTGGCCAAGCTTCTAGATTTCTGGTGACGACTCAGAGTTCGGGGAGAAGTAGCTGTTTGCGAACCATTTTCGGAAGAATTATAAGCCCTTTTTCTATACATTGCCATATCAAACACTGATATGGATTTCTTCATTGTTGGTTTGGTTCCATAGTAACCTGAGCTTGTGACTGAGGTGAGCTTCTGCCCCGAGGATTTTATTTTCGGGGACAAGAATGATTCGAACAGTTCGCGACAAGTATCATCATGTAGATTGTTGTCAGAGTTACCACATCTGAAGGGATACCAACACTCATGGTCATCAGTACTTTAAATGCTATATAATGATCTTAAATGAAATTCTAAATGGAAATCAATCATGTAAGCATACTATTCAAATTTATATGTGAATTATGTTCATGTCAAACAAAATGGTACCGAGCTTTCCATATAGACTTGACTTGTCATAGTTTTTAACCTGTTGGTAACTTATATGGTAAAAGATAAAGAGAATAAAATATTTCCTCGTACCAAAAGATAACTTATCTTCTCCAGCTAGTAAAAGTATGGCATACAAACTATTTTGTTTAATTTTTGAAATATTCTTGTAGAAATGATTAAATAGGACGCATGTTATGATTTTAATTGGAGAAGATGACTTATATATTTATATAAGAAGATCCTTTATTCTCAAAAGATAGATACACATTTGAGTTTTTTTACTAAGACCATGATCAAACTATTAAACTCCTTATGACCCATTTGCGAGTTGGTTTTTGAAAGATAATAATATATAGAAAGAAACGGCTTAAAAGTCATGAAATATATTTGTGAGATTGTTCTAAAGTTTTATCATTTATTTTTTCTCCTCTAAAATTCAACTCAAAAACATATCATTAAAGAAAAGCAAAGAAAAATGGTCCCCTTAGTCTCAATGTTAAAGTTAGCTTTTGGTATCTAAACATACCCATTTGATAAAGCAGGAGATGGAGGGTGCCTTCCATTTAGTGGAATGCGGATAGTCTTTAGAGCAAACATTTGATGGTCTGTAATAAGGCTATTCAACTTTTTTATTTCACCAACCTGCAATTTTTTCCATACCAAAAACATCTAACAAAATTATATATAACAGTTTCATTTGATGATGAAATTCCAAAATGACATTGAAAAAGGGTACCTCTAGACCATATTTGATTGCTATGCCAGCAAGTGTGTCCAATTTGGATATAGTATGCTCTATATAGCCATGTGTAGAAGGAGGAGATGATGAAGATGATGAAGAAGATGATGAAAAAGAAGGAGAAGAAGAAGACATTATGATTGTTGAATCAGCATTGTTTACATCATAGACAGATACATTTAAGTTATGATGGTTGAGATACCCATTACTACTACCATTATGATCTTCCCACTTATACATTTCCATCTCAATATTGGAATCAAAAATCAGAAACCATTTGAGATTGAAATGGATAATGTGGTTGAAAAAGAAGGAATATAATTGAGAGTATTAGAATGTGTAATTCAATTATGTCTTATTTTTAGTATTCTGAATGTACTAAATTTGCATGCATGCTACTATTACGCATGCAACTTCTTCATCACTTCACACGTGTATGACTAATTTTGCTGTATTATTACTCGTCCCACCAATTTCATACAAATTCTCAAACTCACGTTATCTTCTTTTTGTAATTTGTTTAATTATTATTGTTTTACTTGTGTAAAAATATATTCTTTTTCAATGAATTGAGTTAGTTTATGGTATTGGTGGAGAATATTAAACCATAAGTAAGAAGAAGAACAAGAGGGGCTAATAAACTAAGGTTGACCATGTTTTTCATTTAAATGAGTTGGCAAAAAGTAATTGGTGATACATAAAATTTCTGCATGTTGGTAATATCGACAACATGTAGAACGAAACTATCTCTATGGAGAAAGAAGTAAGTTATATTCGTGTAATGGACGTGATTCATACTATATCTTGAATCTGGTTATCTTTTTTTGTAACTTCATCTTCTTTGACTTTTACAAATTGGTGTGTTGATCCAAAGTACTGTATTGACTTAACATGTAAAAAAGATTAATTATTGATCTCCTTTTGTATTGGGCGGACACTAGTCATGTTCTATTTAATACATTTTTTCTTATTAAAAAACAAAAAACTACCAAACCTACACCTTAATATTATTTTTTTATTTAATTTGATGGAAGCTTGGTGCTTATGATGCAGGAATTACTATTACCTTACTATATATACTTGAGTTTTAGTACCATTCTTGATTATCCCAGAGTTGTAGTAGTAAGTACTAAGTACTATTCGGTCATGGCACATAAACTTGTGATTTCTGAAACTAAGTTTAACTATGATGTGTACTTGAGTTTTAGGGGTGAAGATACTCGCTACACTTTCACAGGTTATCTTTACGATGCCTTGATCCATGAGGGAGTCAATACGTTCATGGATAACGAGAATCTCGGGTCGGAGAACAAATTCGGCCTCAACTACTTCAAGTCATTGAGCAATCTAGGATTGCAATGATTGTTTTCTCAAGTGTAAGATATCAGAGAAATAGTTATGGTCAACTTGTGACTAAACATAAAAATAAGTTTGGAAATGAGTCGAACCAGGTGCTGAATATTGAAATTATTATTATTTTAAATAAATCAAATTATAAATCTGATACTTTTCAGATATTTTCCGATACTGAAAAAAAGTTTAACAAATAATTACAAAAAAAAGTATAATTTATGATGTTTACTTGCAAAACGCATAGTCATCAGACAATCAAAACATCTTAATTGTATGCACTGTTCTAAAAATTTGTTCTCTTTATCTTTGATTTTGATGTTACTGTCAGCACTTATTCTCCATGTTAGTTCTGCTCTCAACATGTAACCAATCTAGAATCATATTTACAACTTCCTTAAAGAATGAACACTCAAATCTAATCTTTCACTTGTCTCAACCTGTGCATCACAGAGCTTATAATATAAATCTGATACATTAATCTAAAACCGATCCATCCTCCCCTCAGTCATCAACCTACCTTACACTACCAACCAGAAAATGAGTGTTTTGGAACATTAAATTTGCCCCAGACAATTGCTGCAACAGGTAATCTAGTTTGATCCGTAGTTAGTCGGGTACACATCTGTTGTCTCACTCCTTTGTGTCACTCCATGTGCCAGGAGAATATTTAATAATTGCAATTTTAACTTAAATAATTTGTGTTCAACCAATCACAGGTGATAGTACATGGAATGGTACAAAAAGTGTGATGGCAAAAATGTGCTCCCTAATTAGCCAATGATATCCCAGTGCTATATTGCATGCAGGGTTACACCATAAAAGCATTCTCTAAAGTCTAAACTTTATTTTGATCCTTTGAATTTCCTTCACATGCCAAGAAGCCTGTTCCTTAACCAATAAACTATCTTGCTTCTTGGAAAGGTCTCATATTTGTTTTCTCAATGCTTCTTCACCATTTGTTTTACATTTCTCACTCCTACCAACACTTTTAGTAAAGATAGGTACACCCAAATAAGCATTAACACACCCTATAATATATCTATAGTTATTGTTGAGGTTTTTGTGGACAAACATTTAACCTGGGAGCAATGCGTCCACGTAATCAACCGATAAATCCTAGTGCGCCGGAGTAATGAAAAAACGTATAAGACCCATTCAAAACATAAATAAACCATGTGTTTTCATTCTCCATAATATTTCTACACTGGGGTGAACTATCTTATATGGTTAGAACATAATTTCATGTGGTACGGTTTAAACATAGGAATATACTTCAATTCCTAAATAGAGAATAGATCAAATAAAATTCTTACATTCATAATCATATTAGCTTCGGTAGAGAGCACATTTGTTGCACATACAAATGTTTAAAGTTGCGAGGGGAAATTAGCCTACAAAAACGAAGAAAAAGAAAAGCAAATACCCAAATAAAGTGGAGGCTGCACTGTCTTTGTGTGGTAGCTGCAACTAATGCTGGTCCTTAGGAATGTCAAGGTCTTTAAATATTGGACTGTCAATTCCAACTCCCATAGCATTCAGACCATTGTCAACATACAGAACAGTACCAGTGATAGCAGATGCCAAAGGTGATGCTAAGAATGCGGCCGCATTGCCGACCTCCTCTGTTATATGAAATTCAAAGCTCAGTTTAACAAACTAATCACCGATAGATAGTGGAAATGGTACAGAACAGCTGCAGAAACGGGAACACTACCTGCTGATAGTTCTTTCTGTAGAGGTGCATTGACTAGTGAGTAATCAATCATCTTATCAATGAATCCAATTGCTTTTGCAGCACGACTTCTCAGTGGACCTATAGGCAAAAGATGTTGAATCAACATGTTAACGAGAAGAACCAAACATGCCAACATGCAAACAAGCAACCGTGTACAACATAAGTTAAACTTCAACCAAGGAGAGAGATAACTATGCAATAGTAACTATGAACACACATAATCTAAAAGGAAATATTAACAATTACTCTATTCACCTACTGGAGATGGACTTGGTTCGTGATAATTACACAGTGCCGATATACAAGAATAAATCATATTGGAACATTTGGTAGCACTTTGGGGGCAATCAAGGATACAGTTGAAATAGAGCTTGCTAATACTAAAGCATGGACAGTAAGATGCATGTGTAAAAATTCAAATCAAGTCCAAATTAGAGGTGCTTGAATGACCGGCTAAACATTTATTAACATAGAAAGCCCTGGTATTTGTGCATCACTTATAAGATATTTATCGCATTATATAGAACCATGCACATCGATGGGATAAATTCATAAAAGATAAAATTGTTCAGGCTATGCATGTTCATGTAAAATGCCATAGAGAAAGCAAGACACCCCCTCTTTTTTCTGCCACCATGTCTCCCGTGTTAAGAAATTAAAGCAAACAAGGGCATATTAAACAGACAAGAGAAGATCAGACAAATACACTAACTAAATTAGATAAATAGAAAGCCACCAATACCAGCAGATATAGTATTGACTCTGATTTTGCGCTTTCTACCCGCTTCAAAAGCAAGAACCTGAAAAAGCATAAAATATGAAACATAGTTTCAAGAATCTAATAGTGAGGAGAAGAACTAACAACTGAACTAAGCATCTCAAAGTCAGTCTGTGTGATGGTTAGTAAGGAAAACAGTTCAAAGCTTACTCGTGTATCACTTTCCAGTGCAGCTTTTGCAGAACTCATACCACCACCATAACTGTTTATCATTTAATTCACAAATATTTCAGACTAAATTTATGAAACTTAGAATTATAAGGACTCTCTAAGGCATAATTAACATACCCAGGAATAATCCTTTGTGAAGCAATGTATGTGAGAGAGATTGAAGCTCCACCTACAAATAAATCAGAAAAGTAAAATCAAATGGCAAACCATAGTAAGAAGCAATATAACGGAACCCTGTGAGATAAGGATACATACCTGGGTTCAAGATTGGAAGAAAGTGCTTCAGTAAGGAAACATAAGAGTAACTAGATGCAGATATTGCAGCAAGATATCCCTTCCTAGATGTCTCCAACAATGGTTTGGTCACCTATAATTGAGTTAACTACACGTTAAAGCCAAAGACCAAGGTATAAAGAATCCTCAATGTTTATTACTGTCTGTATTCGCCATACCTCTGGTCCGTTGGCAAGCGAGTGCACAAGGATGTCTATGGTGCCAAAGTCTTCCTTAACGGATTCAGCAACTTCCTGAAAAGCAAAATAGTGAACAAAATATACAACAAGACTAGTCTTATGCAGTCAGGCAGGACAGTTTGAGATATGGTGCATATTCACTAAGTAAACACTGCTAGGCTTACTACTTCGTTACGGTTCTTAGGTTCTTCAACACCCAGAAAGAAATACCCCTATGCTTAACTACCCAAATGAAAAAGCATGTACTAGTTAGGTAATGAATAATCTCTCTCTCAAGACCGGAAAACTAGCGAAAATAAGTATAAATACCTGAACTGTCCATTTGGCAGATCCAGCATAGCGCTTGTTTGTTTTTATCTGTATACAATTATAAAGAAGAAGAAAAAATGAACCAGTACGACAGTATGGATGATGACATGCATGCACTTTGAGTCTTTGTTATTATTTAAAAATAAAATAAAATATGTATAGAGTGTTTACATCTTCTGGTACATCCTCCAGATTGTCAAAAACTGCATCCAAGGGATAAACTTTTGTAATCTCCATCAGTGAACCATCTGGTAATCTAGAAAACAGAGTTTCTTATTAGCAGGTCATCACATTTAAGGGGGGAAAACAATATCAAACAGCAGTATTTAACATCTTACATGCGTGACTCGTCAAATTTTCCACGTCGTAGGCTGGACTCAAAAATATTGAGAGCCTAAAGAAAAAGGTTCAGGGTTAGTAGATGTATCACAACAATAAGACTGCAAAACATAGGAGGAATCCGGAAGTCTGTAGATTAAACCCCATGGTTACGTATATTGACTGATAGGTACCTATTTTTTTACCCAAAAAAGAAGAAATATATAACTTACAGGCACCCATGTTCCAACAAGGATTTCAGCACCTGCTGCAGCAAGAGATTTTGCAATTGCCCATCCATATCCATGGTCGTCAGCCACGCCAGCAATAAAAGCCCTTTTACCTACATAAAATAATATTTTCAGTATAGCACTACATGTTCTCATAATCTATGACAGAAAAATCTATGACAAGATATGACCAACAAAATTTTGACGATCAATATGAAAAAATTTCACTACTTAATCTTGCAGAATTTATCAACAAAAAAAGATAAATCTAAACATTAGCTTGTTATTCATATATTGCACAACTATATGCTTGGTCCTCGGTTGTTAAGGACCCTTACAGTAGTTTCCACAGCCAAATAAGTTTCACTCTGTAAGCACAAAATTATCAGGACAAAATACTTAAAAATAATTAAATTGGTTAAAAGGGAAGGAGAGAGTTAATTTGCTAGAATATAAAACTTCTCCAAAACAACAGTTAGGCATCATTAAGACATACATGTGTGCAAATAAAAACAAAGTATCCATAAGGAGCTTCGGAGAACATGAGCTGTAACCTTTCAGATTAATTGGCAATCCCGAGACTGGAGCATTCGCACTGGACTCGGACATTGCTTTTGTAACAATTTTTTCGGATTTCAAGGAAGATGATGTAAAGCTTTGCTGGAAAGGTTGCACTGATGAAACATGACTCACACTCGCCAGTTTATTCCATGATCCCACCTTGGCCTTGCCACCAAGAATAACAGTGCCTGCATCTGCAAACCTTTGTGATGAAGGAATGCATGACCTTAACATTGCAAGTTGCAAACCAGAAAATGATGTTGCCGCCATCTGCAATGAGCTTATTATGGCAGAAGGCACTCTAAATCTGCATACAGAAACAAGCATCAATACCATTGAAGATAAATTTTAAAAAATACCGTAGAGAAAACATTACTGATTTCTCTTCTTTCATCAATACCATCATTATTTCTCTAAATTCAACAAATTCCAGGTCAAACTTCTTTCTAATATTTTAACTGGGAAAATAGTTAAACTAGTCTAAGAAACTAATGCAATCCCAAAAAGAACAAACCATTCAAAACATTATGAAATTAGTTGCTTCAATAGGGCATTAGAAATCTTAATGACTACCCATGAGTCCAAAAATAAGTAAAAATAGCAAAGTAGTTCATTTTAAAAAATGTGCCTAATGAATGCTAAAAACCCTTTCAGCAGCACTAGTACAATATAATCAATCTAAACGTTAAACATTTTTCCAGAGTGGTTGATTACATGAAAAAGCAGGATGTACTGGGAATCGGTAAAAAAAGATCAAAACTTTATGTGATATTATGCAGACCAAATATAAAAGGAGCAACTTTGTAATGCAGAATGGTTAAATCTTCAATTATAACTAAACCCCACAAACATAATGACAGTAAAATGCAGTAATTCAGCAACAAAAATACATGAAGTGAAGAAAGAGAAAGTGGGTGTAACCTAATGGGAAATAAAAGCGACAATGTGAGGAGAAGAAATAGAATTTGGGAAGTAGTACTAGTAATGCAATGGGGTGGGTGTGTTGGGGAAAAACAATAATGAAAGATAGAGTTGAAGTGTGTTTGGTTTAGAGAAGGGTGTAACTAAGTGTGGGTGGTGATGGAAGATAAAAAGTGAAATAGTTGTCATAGACTTACTCTTTTCTTTGCTTTGCTCCTTATATCCGCACACTAGAGTCAATGCTGTCCGAGTCGGAGGTATACGGGGCTAACTCTCTCATTTTTTTCATGCATAAAACTCGAAAACTTAATTAAGGATCAAACATGTACCATTTAAACCAACGTCCGTTGGTTATTGATTGTTATAGACTTACTCTTTGGTAAGTGTGATAGTCTTATAGAATATGGCTCTAGAAATGTTCTTGGATGATATGTGTAGTTAATATTATTTTTTATAATTATTAAGATTTTTAAAATAATATATCATTCTTCTAATAACAGAGTGTGAGTATATCATAAGTTGCCGTTAGTTAAAATGTTTATTTAAATTAAAATTTTAATTGTTAAGTATTTTTTAGATCAATTATAACTTATAACATACACAGACTCCTATATTAATATATGTAAAATAAACTAAGTGTATATTTTATAATATAGTATGTTATAATTACTTTACATTGTTATAGGAATAGAATGAGCTTTGATCTTGGGTGGTGTAAAATTTCACTATATCTAAAAAATTAAAATATAAAGAACTTGATTTTTGTTAGTGACAAGTCTTTATTGTATTAACAATTATACACTCTGAAAGAAACTAATTACTTTTTTATAGGGTATAAAAATCTTGATAATACAAAAAAATAAAGTCAACATTTCAAATAAATTTATGCTTTGGTATATTTGACTAGTGCCGAATGAAATTAGTTTTATATTTTTTCTACTGGAATTTATCTTATAATGGCATTAAACTATATCATCTCCCTTAAACTCAAGATGCAAATTTTGTTTAGGAGTGTGATTTTGAAATGGAGGGAAAGATAATTAATAAATTTTGAAATCATTATTTATTAGCTCGAAACATTTTTTAATAATAATAAGATTAGTGCAAAATAATGATATATTGTCTATATTGTTAATTATGCATATATTGATAAAGTAGATGTTAAAATTACTTTATATACAATTGAATATATTTTATAAATACCATTATTTTGTACACAATTGAATATAATAAAATTTTATACATATACATTTTCAAATAAGAAGCTAATAGGTAAAATTTTAATAAACAAAAACAAGAATGACATTAGTGTTTGAAACATTTTTTAGTGTAGTAAGATAAGCAAGAAGCCAATAGATGAAATGTTGATAAACTATAATAACATTAGTGCTTGAAGCTCTAATTATTTTTTTTTGTATCTTATAAATATTACATCATTTCTCTCTTGAACCAACATTGCCCCCTTCCATTTTTATACTATTTTCACATTTTTTGTCTTATTACATAATCACTCTGTTTACTATTTTCATCCCTAGTTAATATATCACATAATATATTAGTACTTATTGAGCATGTAAGGGTAAATATAGGTTAGGTAAGACTTATCTTTTATTCAGTCTTAGATATTGACGAGTCACTTTTTTTAATTCCAATTTGTTTTAGGATCTCATACTAACTAACCTCACATAGACAAACATTTGAATTCGATCATAAAGCCAATCAAATACAATGCATACCCTTGTTAAATAAAGTATTCTCTACCAATAAGATGTTGATATAATAGTGTAAGATTTTGTTAAATATCAGAGTACTTAAAACGTCAAATGCCCGATTTCTATGAGCAACATTTGTTGGGAGAGACATATACACATTTCAAAAATAATTAGTTTCCTACCCATAGGGCGAGAACATTTTCAGTAGTACAAAAAAAATTGTCAATATTATTTATGATTATAAAATATAATTTGACATATGAAATAATATACATGTGTATATTGCTAATCATGCACATATTTTGACAAGGTAGATGTCAATATTACTTTGTACACAATCTAAATATACTTTAATATATTTCATTTAAGGTAAATATCATTAGTTTATATACGATTGAATATATTTCATGCATGAGTTAGGTCAGATCAAATTATATATTTTTTTTGGTTTCGCACAGGTATCCTCACAGTGGAGGCTATCTTGTCCGAGCCGGGAATATCCACAAGTACGTGAAGTTAACTCTCTCAACAGACATTTTTTCCATCCACAAGACTCGAACCCAGGTTTTTGCTTAAGGGGAATTAAGCATGTACTGCTTGAACCAACGTCCGTTCATAAATTATACATATTCTAATCCTAAATATTAATTATATCTAATTTTTAAACTTGAATCCAACCATAAATCCATTAAAACTTAACCATATTTCGATTCAATCATAACTAAACTATACCAAGTGAACGAGTTGGTTCATTCCATATCCTATTAATATCAATGAAATAATAAAAAAAAAAAAAAAAATTAGTTTATCAATTAATTATTAAAAAAATGAAATTGCTAAATATCGATGACTAGGCAAGAAAATATCTAAAGCATGCGAGTCAAAACGCAGACTCGTAATCCCAAAACCCTAACCCCTAACCAACACACCACACTGATCCTCGTGTATAAAAGCAGTGAGAGCAGCCGTAACAATCTTCACTTCTTCGCTCCCCAAAACCCTAAAACCTCTCTTCGGTAACAAGGGTTTTGCAGAGCCTCCTTTTCCCTTTCTCTTCTTTTTCAATCTTCTCTATATCAATGGGCAAGTCTAGCAAGAAATCTGCTACCAAAGTACGTTTTTGCTTCATTTTTTCAACCTTTTGTTATTATTATTTTGATTTATGATGTAATAGCATTGTTTCAGGTGCTGTTACTAATTATTCCTTTTTGTTTTCGTTTTCTCGTTTAGGTTGATGCTGCACCAGCTGTAGTTGCTCCTTCCAAGTCTGCCAAAAAGGGTGGTATGAAATTTCCATCATCTTCGCACTTTTGCTGTTATATTTCGTTTTTATTTACTGTTTTTATTATTTATTATGCCTATTATTATGTGGAATTACGTATTTTTTTAGTTTATAAGTTTTACAACTTTTAAATGACTTTCATACAATAATATGCTGATTTTAGCATAGTTTATTTGATTAACTAGTATTGATGTTATAGAGTTGCAAACATATCAAACTTTTCATGTGAGATCGTCCTATAAACGAGGGTGTAAAATGGATACCTTTTGTTGTTTTTGTTGGAAATTATGTTTATACTTGTATATATATATTTATTTATATATGTATCTATATACCTACACAAAATAACTCCACTGAAACTGAGCTATATTTATCATTGAACTTGTTATATTTCGTTTTTATTTACTGTATTCATTATTTATCATGCTTATTATTATGTGGGTTTACGTTTCTTTTTAGCTCATAAGTTTTACAAGGTTGTAATGACTTTCATACAATATGTTGACTTGTTTTATACTTTTATATAAAAAACTCAAATTCAGGCTAGTTTATTTGATTAACTAGTATTGATGTTACAGAGTTGCTAACAGAGCAAACATTTAATGTGAGACCATGCTATAAATGATTGGTTAAAATTGATACCTTTTGTTGTTTTTTGTTGGAAATTATTTTTACACTAATTTATTTTGGTTAATTTGATTTTTGTGCAGGCAAGAGGCAGCCTGAAGATGAAATTGAGAAGCAGCTGAGTGCAAAGAAGCAGAAGATAGAGGAGGTTGCCCAGAAACAAAAGAAGGAAGCTAAGCTTCAAAAGAAGGAAAGTAGTTCAGACGATTCTTCATCAGAATCTGAAGATGAGGTATTGGTCAAGGCTAATACCAAGTTTAATAATAATAATGGCTTGAAATTTCATGTGAATGAAAGGATCAATTTTGTTGTTATTGCCTTACATTATGTCTTATGCTATATTTTTGTGCTTGTCAGAAACCTGCTGTGAAAGCTGTTGCTGCTTCAAAGAAGCAACCTGCTGCTGTGAAATCAAAGGTTCAGAAGAAGGAAAGTAGTTCTGACGATTCTTCAGAATCTGAAGATGAGGTACTAGATTTAGATTTGTCAGTACCAAATCTTTATACATGATGGGATTTAAATACCGCAGAACAGTTCACATATTTATTGTTGGGTGGAATACCTGGTGGCTTTTTGTTCTTTTTATAGGCCCCAAAGCCAAAGGTTGCTGTTGCTGGTAAGAATGGATCTGCCCCGTCAAAGAAAAATGTTGAGTCGGGTGAAAGTTCTGAGGACACCGATGATGACAGTACCGACGATGACAATGTACATGCTTCTCTACTGATAAATGTTTAAGAATTGATCATTTATGAATTTGATATGATAATAATGGAGTTTTTATTTTTTGTAAAAGCAGGCAACTGAAGCTGCCAAGAAATTGCCTGCTTCTGCTGTTAAGAAGGCTGAGTCAGACTCAACTGCTGTTAGCACAGATGATGATGTGAGTCCTTGTTTTGTTTTTCCTTGTTTTAAAGTTTCACTATTTTTAACTTGCTCTGTAATGCAACATCCATGGTTTGTATGAATCAAGTGAAATCTCCGAATATATTTTATGTTTTGGGTTATTGACACTTTGACAGTAAGGATAATCTATTAAGACTTTCCTAAATATTTGTCAGTAACACATCATGTTTTAATCATATACATGTATACATACACACACACACACACTGTAACTGCTGTTTCCAAGTCTACTCTTCCATGGATGAATGCTGTCATCAGCTCAGATTCAGATGCTAGCAGCTTTGTTGAAGACGATGTAAATGTGTTATTGCTGATAATTAGGTTTATAATAATCTGTTCACTCTTTTTGTTATACTTCGATTAAAACTGTGGTCATACATGCAGTTAAGATGTACTGATAACCATTCTTCCTTGTAAATCCTTACTCTTTTTTTCAACTTCGAAAATTTCCCTTCTTTTTATACTGATACTGATGTGCTACCAACCTTGCCAACTACAGGAGTCCTCGGATAGCGATGGTGATGATAAAAAGGTGATTATGTGATTTTGTTTTAGATCATTGTTGCAGCTGATGTATACTGTACTTCTTAGAGGACTTCATTAGTTGATGAATGATCTCAATTTTGATTCTTAATATTGGTGCAGAAAAATGTTAAAGCTGCTAATGGTAACAATAAACCAGCACCTGTCACGAAGACGGTGAAAAAGGAGTCTGATAGCTCATCTGATGATGATGAGGTAATAGAGGACATGGCAATTGTTTTTCTGAATTGTTGAAGTCTTCAAGCTTATATTATGTAGATTACTAGCTCTTGTTCATTTCCTATTCTATGGCCTAATGCCTCTGATGCATCAAATCTAATTGAAAACTTTCTAGAGTGTAGTTTAAACGACTATCACTCTGAAGCCACTAAAATTAAAAATTCTGTTATCGGAGGTTCTAGGATTCTTTGTAAATATTTCTTTAGTTTCAATATGTAAATTTCTCTGTAAATCATTTTTGCTGCAGCCTGAGAAAGACTCAAAAGAAAGTTCTGATGATGGTTCAGAGAGTTCAGAGGACTCAGAGGAGGAAAATGAGAAAAAACCCTCCCAAACTCCTCTGAAAAGCGTAAGTGTTTAGTCTGTATTTAATTTTTAGTTTGTGTTTTGGTCCTGTAATTTCATGGAGTAATATTATTATTCAATCATGTGGAACAGGTTAAGGATGTGGAGATGGTTGATGCCTCATCGGAGAAGAAAGCTGTATTTGACTTATCCTCTCTTGTATTCCTTTCTGCACTGTTGTTGTTCAAAATTGGTGACACACATTTGTTGTTTGACCTTGCAGCCTAAAACCCCGTCCACCCCAAATGCAGAAAATGGTGGATCAAAGACACTATTTATTGGCAACCTGTCATTTAGTGTGCAACGTTCTGATATGTATGTACTATTTTATTGCATGTCTATTCAGTTATTTGAAGTGTTGTTTTTCTAATTGGTGATATTGTTCAGTGAAAATTTCTTCAAAGATGCTGGAGAAGTCGTTGATGTTCGTCTAGCCATAGATGATGATGGGAGATTTAAAGGGTTTGGACATGTTGAGTTTGCCACATCAGAGGCAGCCAAAACCGTAAGTTATTGCGTTCATTGTTTAATTGACAGAAAATCTGTTTACTACATCGAAAATTTACTTAATTGCCAAAATCAAATTATTGATTAAAGTAGTAGGGCTGTATAACTATATATATTGAATGAATCTGCATTGAAAATTTGGTAATGTGTGTTTATTGAAATTGTTTTTTAATTGAAAAAGCAGACTTTGTTTGGTGTCTGCACTTTGTTTCTGATCAGATACATGTTTTTTATTAGTCAATTGGAACTTTTATTATGATGGTATTTAGATAAATTATCAGAAAGCTGTTATTGATTTCTGCATAATAAATACTACCGATCTCCACTTATATTTTGTTATTTATTATATGCATATGCAATGCATGTGTTAGTATGTATTGCTTTAGCTCAATTTCTTTTTTACCACCCTTTATTGCAAAGATATGCTATATTTATTCAAGTTAGTACAGTTTTATTTGATCTGCAAATTCTTTTGCTTCTCTAATAATAATAGGCCCTTGAATTGCATGATCAAGAACTGTTGAACCGTCCTGTCCGCCTTGATTTAGCTCGTGAAAGGGGCGCATATACCCCTAACAGTGGTCCCAACAGCGGGTAATTTTCAGTACTTTTAATCCCATGGTGTTTTTTCTTTCCTAGGTCACCTTTGCTTATGCTTGTTTTTTCTTGATTGTAGTAACTTTAATAATTCCCAGAGTGGTGGAAGAGGCCAATCCCAGACGGTCTTTGTGAAGGGTTTTGATAGATCTCTGGGAGAAGAAGAGGTAATTTCATCACATTTTCATTTGATATATAGACCCCTTGATAAGTGGTCTTTTTTTATTGGGGAACCAAAGGTCCTCAGCCCTGATCAGCTGCATATTTTTGCAATTTATGTGGGTGGTAAAATATGGTCATCTCTCTTGTTTCAGATAAAATCTAGCCTGGAGGATCATTTTGGTACTTGTGGGCAGATTACCAGGATATCTATTCCCAAAGATTATGATTCTGGTGAAAGTAAAGGGTATTTCTCTTTTCTATTTATCCAATTCGATTCTTTCCTATCCATGTACATTTGAAAGTTTAGCTCTTTCCATATACCTCTCTTCCTTTTCAAATTCTCACTTTTGATGTACTTGTCCTAATGTTTCTCATTCGCTCTGCAATTATTATAATACGAATCTTTTTGTGAAAAGGTTTGCTTACTTGGACTTCAAAGATGGTGATAGCTTGAGCAAAGCTCTAGAACTCCACGAATCTGACCTTGGAGGTTATACACTTTCGGTGGATGAAGCCAAACCTAGAGACAATCAAGGTTCTGGTGGTGGTAGGGGTGGCCGATTCGGTGGTAGGAGTGGTGGAAGAGGGGGTGGTGGAAGAGGGGGTGGTGGAAGAGGGGGTGGTGGTCGTTTTGGTGGAAGGGACAGTGGTGGCAGATTTGGTGGTGGAAGAGGGGGTGGTGGTCGTTTTAGTGGTGGAAGAGGTGGTGGTGGTCGATTTGGTGGTGGTGGTCGCGGTCGTGGAGGACCAAGTAGACCAAGCTATGCTGCCGAAGGTATAATGCTAAACCTAGTTCAATCATTGAATTTTGATGAAATTGTTTGTCTACCTCAGTTCTCATTTTGTGTTGCCTGCCTTTTTCAGGGAAGAAGACCACCTTTGGTGATGACTAGAGTGGCGGAAATCTGAAATTTACGATCATGTCCTTTTAAAATTTCAGTTGTTTTTTCAGTTTTGGAATTTATTATTAGTATGAATTCGTAGAAATCAGCGTATTTAAGAATTTGTGATTCAGAAATGTCTCTCCATGGATTTGTAGTTTTGTGGCTATCCAAACAATGCATTCAGTATGTTGGTAAAAATAGCTATTCATATTTGGTTTAGTTTCTTCATGCGAATGAGCCTTTTAATTTAAAAAAATGTTATCATTGTTCTGTTATCTTATTGTCTGCTTTTCCCAATGCTCTTTGAAATGTTTGTTTACCATTGTCTTCATCATGGTTCTTTTGCTTAGTCCATTTTGACTTGTATACTTAATTGGTGATTAATAAGAGAATAAACTTGTATGATAATAGTAACAAATATGATTCTGAAGAATTATTTCGAGCTTAGCCTTGTAGTGATTGGCAACGAGTAACTAGAGCTACCGGTAAATAATTGTAATTCGGAGAAAGCTATGATGAAAATACTTATAACATAAAATAATCAACTGCACAAAACAGGACGTGATATGTGAAAGCTTTTTACATTTTGGGGTAAGGCTTGTGTTGCATTGGACTTACCAATGTTCCATTTTTCATGAACAACACAAAAGTCACATTTTCTGTCCCTCGCTAAACTATGGGACAGTAGAAAAACATACTTTACCGTATTAGTATGTTAAAATAATACTATACATCACATTAAATTAGTATATTTTTAATGAAATATGATAAATTGATTCATGATTTTTAATGTAACATTAAAAAAATTCACATGTATGTATCATTCGTAGATAGGACTTCTTGAGAATGTTAAGTTTCTTTGCTGGCTCTCGGCTCATGATTTCCTGTCCAGTAACTTACTCAAGTTCATTAGGAAACTTTCAATGTCTCCTATATGTAGTTGGTGCAATAATAGTAATACTATTGAGGATATTATGCATACACTTAGAGACCTGAGAACTTGGTACTTTTTTGGCATCGATTGGGTTTTAACGAGCAAACATTCTGGAATAATATCCCTCTTTTACATTGGGTGGAGGTTAATTCTAGGTTTGCTCATGGGCATCTATTTTTAGTAGGACTTTGGTGGGTCTGGAGGTCGCAGAACAATTCGATATTCGGCGATAGCTCCTGGGATATTGGCTTTGTTGTTAGGAACGTTTATCAAGATTTCAGTGATTGGGGTATTATTAATAACTTTACTAATAATCTTTCTTTGTCTAGGATTTTCTAGTGCATACCTAATGTCGGACAGATAAAACTTAATGTGGATGGAAGGTGAAATTTGAGCAATAAAGATATTAGTGGAGAAGGAGTCATTCATAATCATGAAGGACAGTGGCTTGCAGGTTTCTCGAGGAAATTCCATCAGAAATCTCCTGTACAGGCAGGATTGTTGGCTATGGAGTATGATTTATCTTTAGTTTGGAATCTTGGTTACCACCGAAACATTATTTTAGAGAGTGTCTATCTTTAAATAATTAACATTATTATGGAGAGACTAAATATACATCTCTATCATTGTCCACAAGATCCGTGGGTGGCTCGCTAAAAACTAAGATGTTCATTTTCTGCATGTGTTTAGAAAGGGCAACATGATGATAGATTGTATGACTAGCCTTTGTACTACTCTTTAGGATGAGGAGAAGCTTTGGGACTCTCCACAACTGGAGGCAATCTGGATCATGATATTAACATATCCTCTTTGTTGTACTTTCTTATCTTTTTCTTGTCAATATACCAAAAAAATGTAATAAAAAATTGTTGAATCAATTTTTATTATACAATCCCACGAGCTATATTACAAATAAACTAATTACAAAATTGGGAACTGAATCGACTACAAACAATTTCTTAAGAGATCAATGAAACAATCGAATGAAATTAACCATAATTTTTTAATTTGATCATGTTTAATTCCATCTATTTCACCATTCAAATCAAAATCACTTACACTCCTAAAATAATAATTTAGAGACTATTAAATGACTTTTCATGAAACCGAATTAGGTCAAATAAAAATATTTTCAGATATGATAGATAAAATTGAGATACATAGATTGTATATAGAGGAGAGAACCACTTACTCCTCTAAACTCACTCCTCATCATAATCGTTAATGAAACTATTAGATATCCATAAAATCAATGGTTAGGATTTAAACTTACTCCTTTTATGGGCCTAAGATGGAGATGGGCCTAACACACTCCTAAGACATGAAACCTACGTACGAAAACACACACAAGTACACTAACACAACAACTCTGCAATTCTATGTTACCAAACTACACTCTTTTGCTTCTGCACTCATCACATTACATAAAACCTTCTCTCTCTCTCTCTCTTCTCCACAACGCACCCTTCTTCCATTCTTCATATCATATATCCTGATTCCACAACAAATTCAGTGAAATAGAAACCCAGAATTTAAAAAGGGTAAATTTGTTATCTTTTATTGATTTTTTTATCTGGGTGTTACTGTTTTCTAATTCTTATATTTCTCCTTATTGCATAACATCACTTTTTAACAATTTGAGTTTTTTTTAATATTTTTCTATTGTACTCGCAGTTGGGTGCTTTGTGTGGATGATCTTTTGAATTGGAACGTTTATTGGATTCTTTTCAATACGCTTCTATTGTGAGTCTAGAAATATTTTATAATGTTTTGCACATTTTTTAAAAGGAAATCTACATAGTTGTTAATGTTGGAGCTTCTATACTGCATCTTTGTACATTATAACATTGTTGCTTGTGCCTTATTTTGATTTTGAAATTGTCACTAGTTTATTCCTTGCATAACTGTTCTTGTTATTCTGTCACAATACATGCCACTGTATTTTGTCTTTTTTCTTTTATAATTTGGGTCTTACCTATCCCATAGGATTGTATTGTAGATTTTTTCATTTGGCAGTTTATAGTTCGGAATGTGTGCGGCCTGCCTCTAATCATAATATCTTATTTCCAGTTATGTTGTTATGTTCAACCTAATGAAAATAAGTAATGCTCATTTTTTATGCTTGTTTAATTAGTCTTATGTTAAAAAAATAGAATGTTTACTGTCTAAGTTAAATAGAATTTATATGTAAATCTGATAAGTTTACAAGGGTATTTTTCTGGTTTTTATTTTACTTTATGAGCTAGTATGTTCTCATTACTGTCCTGACTTGCATGTGAGTCAAAATCTTCTACAATGAACTAATTGTATGTGAGTCAAAACATTTGTCGTTACCCATACTTCCATTGCATTTTGATCATTATAATTATTAGATAATCAACTTTCGGTTTTATGACAATTTTTCTAATTGAAGAGAATTCTGCTGCAGCTCAGTAGGAGTCGGAGGAAGACAATAAATTCAATGTACTTTAGGAGAATACAGGCCAGAGACCGGAGATGGGATTTAGTGTTTCAGCCATTGAAATACTTTTTCAGGCCAAGATTCTCTGATCATGCATGCTTTCAATCTTCGTCTCCCAAGACCACCATTAAAGAATGCACATCACATGGTAGTATCACCAGAAGACGTCTTTTAGGTTCAGATTCATCGAAGTGTGCTTTGTCCACATATAGTTGTACTACTTTGGACAAAAGGCTTAGTTTATGGAATACACATCTGCGTGCTTATAGTTCTGAAAGTGATGGAAGAAATGCAAGTGAGGATAAGCATGTACATGTTCTTGATAAGGGACAGAATCAACTAGATATGTCGGGGAAAAATCTTAAGTGCTGCAATGCACATGCTCAAATAGGAGAACAAGATCAAGAGGAATGGCTTAATAATGAGAAGCTTTCCATAGAAAGTAAGAAGAGAGAATCGCCATTTTTGACAAGAAGGGATAAGTTCAAAAATGAGTTTCTCAGAAGAATTGTTCCATGGGAGAAGATAAACATTTCATGGGATACATTCCCTTATCACATTAAGTAATTACTTATTTTTCTATTTGTTCTTATTTCTTAGTTCTAATATGCTCTCTTTACTGAAATTTATTGTGGATTTTAATGTTTCAATTTTATTTTCATAGTGAACATACAAAAAATCTTCTGGTGGAATGTGCTGCTTCCCATTTGAGACACAATAAGTTTGCTTCGTCTTTTGGCACTCGCCTCACATCTTCAAGTGGGAGAATATTGCTTCAGAGCATTCCCGGTTGGCCATAAATTCCACAAACTTTGTTCTTATTCATTCTATTTAATTTATAATGTTTATTTTGAATGCTATCTCACTAACATGTATGTGTCAGATGCTTTATTCTAATTTTTTATTCAGTCTGAATTTTTATGTTGGGTTTCTTTATCTTCAGGTACTGAGCTCTATCGTGAGAGAGTAGTTAGAGCTCTTGCACAAGATTTACAAGTTCCTTTGTTGGTGCTTGATAGTAGCATCATTGCTCCTTATGTAAGCTATGGACGAAGACTGATGCTATTAGTTATTCAGTTGTTCTTTAGTAAGGAGGTAAACCAATTATATTATTTGAATTTTTATGCAGGATATTGATGATGATTCATCAGACTACGAGTCTGATGATGATAATGCAGACTCGGGAGAAGAAGGTTCAATAGAGTCAGAGTCTGAGGATGACAATGATGCTAGCAATGAAGAAGAGTGGGCTAGCAGTACCGAGGTAAAGTCAGATGCAAGTGATAATGAGGATGCACTTGCACATGCTGAAGCAGCTCTTAAGAAGGTTAAAGCAGCTGTTCAGAAACTTGTTCCTTACAACATTGAAGAATTTGAGAAGGTGTGTATATATACACTCAATTGTTTTTAAGAGTAAAAGGATGTTTGTTGATAAAGCGAAATAAATGGTGACTGTGGAAGCTTCTTCTAAGTGTGCAGAATAGAACTTAAGATAATGAATGCTTAAAAAGTGGTATTTTGCTTCTATTGTTATTGCACAACTATTTTCTAGTTGCTTTAAAAATACACCCATGTTTCTGTTTTTTGCCTCATCTATCTGTACAGACTAATGATTCTAGTTGTGTTTTATTATAGTATATAAATCAAAGCAGAAAATGTTACTGAAGTTACCTTTCTATATTAGCATGTTCAATTTAACCAACAAATAGTATGAAATTAATGTGGCATTGTGAAGTAGGAAAACATGGATCTTATTTTTTGATGACATTTTGTGTTGTGGGAGATTGAAATCAAGTAGGTCACAATGTTTGATGGAAGTTAAGTTTATTATTGTTATTTTGCATTATAATGAAGTAGGAATGTAAGGTTAAACACTTACATTTTCCAATTCATTGAGGACAGTCTTATAAAGTAAATTAAAGTAAAAAAAAAATGATATATATTTGGGCTTCGGCAGTTATCTTAATTATAACTCTTAGGTTAGGCTTCTTCAATAATTATTAAGTAATGACTATAACCTTTTAACAAATTTAGTTACAACAGACCTTTTGATATCTCTCTTCCTAACCTTAATCCTTTGTCAGATTGCGTCCGTAGGATCGGAGAGTTCTGATTCATCTAAGTCTAGTGATGCCAAGTCTTCTGATAAATCTGGACGCCAGCTAAGAAAAGGTAACACTTTCAGTTCTATCACACAGAACTTGTTGTATGTGATTTTCTACTTTACTACTTTCAAGCAAAACTAAGATGCCAATTGTTCTCATTACAACATATAAGTTAGTTCTATATGACATATGTTCAAGCTCTAAATATTTTTCTTTTGGAAAGATAGCAATTTTCTATTTGTTGCATTTATGATATCTAACGATATTAAGATGTTGCATACTTTTAATGGACTAATGGTTCATCTCTAAAGCTATGTTCTTTCATGTCTGTATTTATATTAACTTCAATGTAAATATCTGCATTACTGCTTTGTTGAAACTTTTAGGTGACCGTGTAAAGTACATCGGGCCATCTGTTCAAGTTACAGCTGATGACAGGTAATAAAAACGATTCAGCATTTTTTGTCCTCTTAAGTTAGCAGATGCTTATTTCAGTTCATGCTCCATTGTCTCCCAGAAAATTAGATTCTTCATGTTTGTAATTATCTTTTTTTGTTGAAGAAAATTAGCTTACATGAACTTACCCCATAGTATAGTGGCTGGCCGATATACCTGATTTTGATAAATTGTCGGGAAGGATTTTTATCAGCTAACTACATAATTTAAGCAAACTGATTAACAATTTGATGATGACGAGAACAACAGAAGAATAGTATATGAACAAAAATATTGTTTTTTTCCAAATAAAAGGAACTCCATTGGTGAAAATGATGATAATACAACCAAGGGCAATAAATATCTTCCTAAATAGAAAGAAATCAAAAGATGTAAAGAGCCAAAGAGACTTAGTAGGATGGTGCTCACCATCTGCATGTCAGAAGATGAAGTTGCATTGAAACAGAGCCGAGCATCATAGAGAAGACATGTATGCTCCTATTTCATAAGAGGCCCCTTGTTAATGCAGACGTCCTGTTCCAACCAAATGCACTAGAGAATTGTTTGAAACACACACTGCCATTGTTATATAAGTGATGCTTCCAATGGTTCTGTATGATTTTGGCATTTGTTTTGAGGGCTCAAAGCTTAAGAATGAATGAGATTCTTAATTCCGTTGTTGCAAGAAAATAAAACACAAGAAATGACATTTTCTTCCTTAATAAGTCATTTATTATTGCATAAATAGTGACAATGATTATCAACTTGATGTACAGTTGATGATTATATCCTTTGTCCTTTTTATGATTGTAGCTATGGCAACATATGTGGTTGTGATAGTGGCACTACTGGTAATCACAAAGGGTGGTGATGATTCTGTGGGATGAGTATAAACTTGATTCATTGAATCCCAAATCTAAACGTTTTGTTTTTGGCAATGTTGAATCGGAAAGTATTGTTGGAAACGATGTCCCGTGGTTATCGTATACTTCTTTTCATATGTAAGGATTTTAGAAACACATCTTTCATTTCAACATTATGAATCTCTGATTCGCCGAAGTCCTTCAGAGAACTGAAAATAGAGGTTCTTCATATGATAAGGTGGTTTCTAAATAGTCAACCAAATATATTTCTCTATCATCTGAGAGAAATAAATATGCTCTCTTCCCATTGTACACCTTTTTCCTTGACCCTTTATCTTGTGGTGGAACTATATATGCCGATATTTGGTGGACGGTATTGTTTTTTTCTCATTCTAGGAGAGCTGCCTCAACTGTTTCTTGTAAAAATCATTGTATGGTCATCCCTGTTGGACTTTGAGTTAGTACCCACCTGACATTGGCATATATAATTTTATCACAGGGTTGTACTGGGGAAGATACCGACATCTGATGGTCCAACTAAAGCTTATACTATTATACATGGCAGGTGGGTCGGTAAGTCATCCCTATGTGTAGAAGCCAAACTGTTGAAATGCCTCTCACTTTTGGCATTTTCTTGAAATGATTTTTTTTATATTATGTAAGTATAGATAGTAACATATATATATAATAGAATAGTAACATGTATAAATAATAAAACTTTATATGACAATGGCAGCATGTTTTATTTTATTCGGAGTCAAGGGAAATCATCATAGGTTTGCTTCCCATACATCGCTCAATTCCCTGTCTTCATAATAGTAACGAAGCCCCGTTTGCTTTCGGTTATATTTTGGTTTTTAGGAAGGTATTTTATGCCCCTCCAATTGCATTATCATCATTTCTCTCCAATAGGATTTCTTCTTTTATATAGAAAAATTAAAAAGAAAAATTTGAGCAATATTTTTGCTCGCTTACTATTGCTTTTGTTGTTATGATCATAAAATTTGTTAGCCAGTTTGCTTAAATTATGTAGTTGGATGAGAAAAATATCTCAATGGTTTATCATAACCAGTCTTATTGGCCTAGCTACGTTCATACCGAGAGAATCAATAGAATCTGAAATCTAATATTTTCTATCTTAGCTGAAAATACAGAATCTGTTAGTAACTAATAGCAACTGCTAGTCTACTATTACTAACAGAATCTTTCACGTTAACTGTTTAAGAACTGTTAGTTACTATCTTCGTTCCTAATTAAGTGTCTTTTAAAAAAACAACTAAGTCCTCCCATTAGTTGATGGCCAATTTTTTCGGGACTAACTCGGAGGCCTTCCAATCTTTTGTGTGGCATTTTTCGAGCATGATTCTATCATTGTTTTTAGCTTTAGATAATTATCCTTTGATCGAAAAATAAAAAAACATGATTGAGTTTTTCTGCAATTTTGTGAAAAACAATAGATGATGGGTAAAACTCAAGTGCTTCACTTCTTAAAATAATTTTATTTCCAGGTGATGATATACAAAAATCAAAAGTCAAGTACTAAACTACTTAAAATGAGACATAATTACCCATGAAATATAGTTTTCCTCTTAATGGACATAAAATTAGCTAAGTATTGTATTGGCGTATAATGAGCACATATAATATTGTATGTATATGAGAAACTTATGTATCAAAAATATTTTTTTGTTTGTGTATAAATCCTATTATCCTTATCAATATAAAAGCCGTTTTTTTATTACTCTACATCATTTAATAAGGTAAACAGGTAGGATGTTATAGTTTGAAGTTGTTGTGTTGTATTCTTTTCTTTGGGATAGATCATCTTTATAACAAAATAGTTCGTCGAGTTGCTTTGCATTTTTACTTGAAATATCAAAATGAAAATAAAATTGTTGAAAGATTTATCATGGAAATAAAATATCAATAGCCGAATGGCTTTCAAAATAAAAAATAGATTTTATTTGAAATTCGAATAACCTTATGAATGATTTTGTATGACCTTATGAATGATTTGGAGTTTAACCTCAAATGATATTTTTGTTGTTGTAACTTACATAAACATGGTTTGGTTCTATATTGGAGAAATAGAAAAGAAAAAAAACTATATATTAAGGCTGATACTCATGTCTTCAATCCTTTCCTTCCTTGGGCTTTGGTCAATCAACGTCTTGCTTCTTTTCCTATGCTATGGCTCACTTCGCTTACTGGAGAAAGCCCCAATCCTAAAGCTATTGGTTAACTACGTACTTCTTCCCCGTCTGAAAGAGATACAAAGTCTCAATGAAATTGGACATCAACTAAATCTCTCAAATAAATTGGTCAATTTTCTCGGAGGTCTAACTTGGTGGCCATAATGTTAGACGGATCTATTTGACATTTTACTCTATTTTCTAAAATATTTTACATTGATGTCCACAACAATTTCTTACAAATTAGAATTATGTGTTTCAAAGATGCAACTTGCTGGTATTGCTCTCTCCAATTTTAATCAAATGTGGATATTTTGCAGGCCTTTAACTAATGGTCAGAGAGGAGAGGTATATGAAGTGAATGAAGATCGAGTTGCTGTCATCTTGGATAATAATGAAAGCAGTGCCAATGAGGGTGAGGTGGAGAACCTTAATGACGAGCATACAAAACCAGCAATTTATTGGATACATGGTAAAATTTTCTTCTTCAATATATGTAAAAAGTTTATCTTCTAATTCCCTGAGCCTGTTGCTCCCCTTATTATGTATGTTTACTTGATTGTAGAAGTTATTGTTTGATTTTTTGTTTGTTTTCATTTTATCCACTTAACTAGCTTGAATCTTTGTTAGCTGAAGCATATATTAAGGTATATGACATTTTGCCCAAATGGTATAATCTCTTTTTAATGGAAGTGATATTATTCATCCTAGGTGTTAAGGGGATGGGTGGATTTTTCTTGTCAAGGGGGATAAGAGGGGTATCTTGATTTTTGACAAAATCATATGGCTGAGAATCAATGATGAAGTTGTCATAAACTTACTATCAGAGTTTCACCAAAAATAATATCAGTTTCTGTCCCAGGATTAAGTTTTTTAGACTATAATGCCTATGATTAGGAGATGCAGAAATTCTGATACGAGTATATGAGCTAGAGTTTCTTTATTTACCCCCTTTTGGGTAAAAAGTAACTTTTAGTTATACTGATTGTTAGCAAACTATCTTTTTAATTTGTTCACAGTTAAGGACATCGAGAATGATCTTGATGCACAAGCACAGGATTGCTACATAGCAGTGGAGGCTTTATGTGAGGTATAGTGGTCGGGTTGGTACTTTCAATACTTTGAAATCTCAGAATAGGATAGCCAAAATCTTTGTGCAACAATGGTAAAACTGAGCGTTGTTTTGCAGGTTCTGAAATGCAGACAACCTCTTATTGTCTATTTTCCGGACAGTTCACAGTGGTTGCATAAATCAGTTCCTAAGTCATACCGAAATGAGTTTTTTAATAAGGTTGAAGAGATGTTTGACAAGTTATCTGGCCCCGTAGTGTTGATTTGTGGGGAGAACAAAGTTCAGTCAGGATCAAAGGAGAAAGAACAATTTGTAAGCTTCATTTGTAATTTTTGGTCATGAAGAATATGTTTTAAATAACTGTGACTGAAAGACGTTCATTTCCATTTTGCAAATACTAACATTTTAAATTTTTTACTCTTGTCCTTAATCATTTATGTTGTTTGACAGACAATGATACTTCCAAATTTTGGACGTGCTTCTAAGCTGGTAATACTTGCTGTCTCTCTACAAATTTATGAGTTTCCTAAAATGTTCTATGGTTGATTGTCTGGGGTTCAAATTATGCTGCTCTAAAATCACTATTCGTTGTTTCTCAAATCCCAATAAACTATAGTATATTGCTAAGTGTAGTGTCCTGAAATTTATTCATCACTAAAGTTGATGTATTGTTTGTTGATCTTATCCTTCCCCCAATTATATTCAGTTAGATATCATGCTTCTTGTGTTTTATTATAATATATGTGATTTGTTTTCTTAGATACATGATGATATTTTCTTTGACTATATGCTACCTTTTGTGAAAATTAGTGGTCTTTTTTTTTCATTTAAAAAAAATAGCAAATTCTATGTGCCCAAGTGCACGTGTATCTGCGCTGTTGCCAGCTTTATCAACAGCTTAATTGATTAGGGATGCAGAAACCAGGGGCCAATAAAATGCTAACAATGCAGGGTATTGGTGCACTTGGGGTATTGTGGAAATCATTAAAGGATTCTTTTTGGTCCCATTACTGAATTTGATTGTGTGATTGTTTACAGCCTTTGTCTCTGAAACGATTGACTGATGGATTTAAAGGGGCCAAGAGCTCGGAAGATGACGATGTCCAAAAGCTTTTCTCTAATGTTTTGTGTGTACATCCACCTAAGGTAATTGTTTTAAGTATATTTAGTGTCACCATGGATCACCAAAAGTAACTGCTTTGTCTACTCTACTATGAAGCACCAATAGTTCTAGGATTTTCACATGTCAAACACGATTGTCTGAGACATTCAAACATATCAGTACAATATCCGTACTACTACTGTAGCAACAACAACAATCAAGTCTTACTCCCACTAGGTAGGGTTGACTATATGAACCGAACGATGCCATAATGCTATCATAAATCACGTCCAAGCCTTAGCCCCATTACTAAGGAAGAACAATACCATTAATATTTGAAAATTGTCTCACCGAAGATATTCTATTAATTTGTTCAAGTTTATATCTGTAAATACACACACACATTTTTATTCTATATTATTCTGTGCCCCCTTGTTATGAGATATTTCTACAATAAAGTAGCAAGTTAAATGTGGGATATTCATATTGATTACCAAAAATATATTTCTTCCAATGAATGAGAGTAACTTATCTTGCTCAAAGGCTGACAATGGAAATCTTCTAATTTTCCATGATTTGTCAAATAGATAGCTGTCTATTTGCTCATGATATTGTGGTTGCTAGGAATAAATTTGTGCTTTCATTTGCTTTGTCTCAGTTCTGTGTATTTATTATTATCTTCATTTGCATCGTGTTTTCATCTGAAGTACTGCATGGCACTTTGCAGGATGATAACCTTCTGGCAACATTTAAGAAACAGCTTGATGAAGACAGGAAATTTGTGATTTCACGTAGCAATTTGAATGAACTAAGGAAGGTAAGTCTCTGATTTCTGAAGCATTTGATTTACTCCTACCTCGATGATGGTTAGTGAAATACATATATAGCTGAATTTTCGTGATGCAGGTTCTTGAAGAGCATCAGTTATCATGCACAGACCTATTGCATGTAAATACCGATGATGTCATCTTGACAAAGCAAAGTATGAAACCGCTTCCAGATTTTAAGACTATTAACCTTATTCTTACATATGCACTTGTCCTTTCTTCCTCAACCATTGTATCTCTACCTTCTAATTTGCACTCTAGCGTCATGTCATGTCCAAACAATGTTTTTACATCATTTATTCTGTTTTCAGAAGCTGAAAAGGTTGTAGGCTGGGCAAAAAATCATTACTTGTCATCGTGCTTGCTTCCTTCTGTTAAAGGAGAACGATTGTGCCTCCCCCGTGAAAGGTTTAAATTTAAATCTTATCATTTTGCATGTTTTTCGGTCGAATTTCAAAGCTCACTTGTTTTTTCCTGGTGTGAAGTCTTGNCTTGTTATTCTTCCAATGAGAAGGCCAGAGCTTTTCTCTCGTGGAAACTTGTTGCGGGTAATGAATCTCGGTTTTGGCATGCATTGTGAAGCCAAATCAATTTTATTTAGTTTATTTATTGTGTAAAATTTAATTTTTTTCTCAGCCCTGCAAAGGAATATTACTCTTTGGTCCTCCTGGAACCGGGAAAACTCTACTGGCCAAGGCACTTGCAACAGAAGCTGGTGCAAATTTTATCAGCATAACTGGTTCAACTCTAACTTCAAAGGTGATTTTTATTCTTGCACATTTGTCTGCTCAGTTGATAAATCTCTTGCAACTAAAACATGAAAAAAATTGATGAATGATCCACGCATGGATTAGGTTGTAGCAGATCTGATAATTTTTGCTTTTCTCTCATATGTTTCATCCTTTTCTACCCGATACTGGAGTGGAGTGTGTTATTAATGTATGTAAATAGAGTGGAAGAGGGATCTCTGTTAGTTTGTATTTGTCTCGATTCTTTATTTTAACACGGCTCATAATATCCTTGCTCTATGATTTACTATAAATGTAGTTTCTGATAGAGGTCATGATGTCAGTTCACCTACATACTCAATCCCACCTAGTGGGATAAGACTCGGTGGTTGTGAAAAAACAAAAAAACAACAGGGAACAGCAAGCCATAGTGGCTCAAAAAAAATACAACAAAGAAGTCCGACCCCTTTGCATATTGTTAATTGAAAAAATAGAAGTTCTCTTCAAACAACCCTTTGCCTACCCTATGAAGAGAACTGCATAAGTAGCAACTTCCTTAAAACTCTGGCTTCCTTCACCCTTCCAAAAGTTTTCTAACATTCGAGTCATTGTTTAAGGACACACCCAACACTCACCATGAACCCCAAAAGTTATTCGATAATATATTACCCGTCTTTACAATGCAAACATGTGAGCTGCTGTTTCTGAAGTAGACCTGAGCATATCACATTAGGTTCGCTTTGTGAGGTCTGGGAGTCTACAAGTCATTTTTATCAATCCTATACGTATTTTGAAAGAAAGATTTGACCTTAGAGGTGGTTTTGGACTTCTAGACAGACTTGGGAAGAAGGAACATCCAGATTAGAGAATGGCTTAGAAACTTGAAGAGGTAACTTGTAAAGAACACACCAGAAGAAACTACAATGAGCAGACTCCTATCTGGGTAAGAGGATAACAGAGTAAAATCAAGTAAAGGCATAAAGGCCTACAATTCACTTGTTTCTCTAGTATCAAGTTCCGATGAAGTTTTTTCATTAACGAACCTCCCTGTCTCTGTATGTGTGTGTCTGTCTGTCGTTCCAGTAGTTCACAGGTGTATTTGATCTCTTCATTTGTATGTGATATCTTATATCTTACATATTTGTTTTTTTTGTTGCTGTTACAGTGGTTTGGAGATGCTGAAAAACTAACTAAAGCCCTTTTCTCCTTTGCCAGCAAGCTAGCTCCTGTCATTATATTTGTTGATGAAGTGAGTGTCTTTTTGCATACCTTTTCTCATGAATTGCATGGTATACTAGAAAAGTGATGTCTTATTTTATGGTACATTTTAATCAATCCCAAACATTAGTTTCTAATTTTCAGGAATGCACCCATAAAATTCAAACCAAGAAAAGTCTAAAATCTGTTCTTTAAGCCTATAGTAAATTGGTTTCTGACTAGAATCTACATTATAGGTTGACAGTTTGCTTGGTGCTCGAGGTGGTGCCCTTGAACACGAGGCCACTAGAAGAATGAGGAATGAGTTCATGGCAGCTTGGGATGGATTGAGGTCAAAAGAAAACCAAAGAATCCTCATTCTTGGTGCAACAAACAGACCATTCGACCTTGATGATGCTGTTATTCGTCGTTTACCAAGAAGGTATGTAGTAGGATGTGTCCTAGAATGGTAGAATTGTTGGTTGAAGGGTTTTAACCATTGTGTTCTGTTTAATAGTGACATTTATTTTATGGTGGAAGGGATAAAACCGAAAACGAGATGGCCAATCTCCAAAAAAAAATAGGGAGAAGAAGTTAAGGGTTCGTTTGCGAGTTGGGTTTTGGAGGGGAAAGGAAGGCTTGAGAGTCATCTCACAAGTGTATTTCATGGCCTTGGAGCCATCTTTTCCCTTCCTTCCCCTCCAAAACTCAACCTGCAAACGAACCTTATGAAAACTAATAAAATAAACTTGACTGATTTTATTGATTGATGAAACATATAAGGTGCAATGCTTATATAGGAAATAAACCCTAGATAACTACTAAGACCAGCCCTACAAGTTGCATGATCGCATAACTAATAAGGATCTAGAATAGTTTTATAAAGAGTTTAGGTTAGTTTTATAACTATTCATTAGGCCCAACATCATATCATCCTGTCTTTTCTAAAGAGTTTATGTTAGAGTTTATCTATAGTTGGGGGAGGCCCGTGAATAGTTTTATACCCTCAAGCAACAGCCGTTTGGGCTTGCAGAATGGATAATTCAACTTGTCACGGGAAGAACAAGGGACAAAGGTTGAACTCCCAACCATGTCAAGGACCAACTATCCTCAATACTTAAGCTATTAGTGGGTGTTTTAAAAACTTAACTGGAGATTGAACTGATCTCCACCTCATGGTTTCAATATAAATTTGTACCTGAACTGTAATCAAAGCTTTCATTGTTTGAAGTTTTTTACTGCAAGGGAGAAACTTAAATAAATACGTGTAGCAACTTGTGTACTGATAGTGTGGAACAGCTTACCTGACAGTTGATTAAATTTGAATTAGTTTTTCAGTATGAAGGGTGTGAAAAATTCTGGAAAGTAAAACTGTTTGGTTAACTAAGCTTTGTGTTTATCTAGGATATATGTTGATTTACCAGATGCTGAAAATCGAATGAAGATTTTGAGAATAGTCCTTGCACAAGAAAATTTGGTTCCCAGTTTTGAGTATGACAAACTTGCTAAGTTGACTGAAGGTTACTCTGGCAGTGACTTGAAGGTATGTATATTGTTCAATGCTACTTAGTAGAGTCAGCAATATTTCCCATGCTTGTCTTTAGCCGATGCTTAAAATATTCTATGTATAAACATAAGTCATGTATATGATATTGCTTCATGCTTATGTTGAGCAGAACCTTTGCATTGCCGCTGCATACAGGCCAGTTCAAGAGCTCATAGAGGAAGAGAAAAAGGTACGGCGCTTTATATACGAGACTTGCTTGGAGGTGAAATTTGGTAACTTACTGTACCATATCTGTGGAAAATTATCAGAGAAAACAGAAGAAAGCTACACCTACTCCCTTAATTAATTTATTAAACAGTTAATGATCCATGTTTCAGCTTAAACATTCATTTATCTTCTGATTCCCTTCTCTCCTGATTTCAACACTATCTCTATATGAAGTTTAATATCTTAATTCTTACCCTTAGGGATAAAGATGCTTTCTTAGTGAGTTATGGCTCCAAAGTTGGTTAATTCCGTTGTGACTTTGCATAAAGTATTGTGTCTGGTTTTGTTTAATTTAACTCTAACAATTACCTGTTACATTTAGATACAAACAACTTCTTATTGAAGCCATTGTGTGTCAATTACTTAATTTGGTTTTGTTTGGGCTCACATGACACTATTTTTTGGTTTGCACAGGGAATCAGTAATGGTACACCTTCAGTATTAAGGCCTCTTAATGTAGATGATTTTGTTGAGTCAAAAGCAAAGGTAAATAGTATTTTATTTGTGCACTTTGAACTGTGATGTTCTTAAGTAAAGTAAAACTGCTTCTAGTGTTTATATGAAACTGTCTGAACCACTTAAAGCTGAGAATTGAATAAATTTGATTAAAATGTGTAGGTGGGGCCTTCAGTTGCATATGATGCAACAAGCATGAATGAGTTGAGGAAGTGGAATGATATGTATGGAGAAGATGGTAGTAGGACAAAATCACCATTTGGATTTGGGAGCTGATTTTGAAGTTTCTTTACAAAGTAAACATGGCATGGAGCATTTCATAGATTTCACTTTACACTTGGTCAAAATATTGGGTATTCTCAGTAGAAGCAGTGTTTTTGAATGTATTATGAGCTGATACAAGAGTAAATGTATTCTTAACAAATTTAGATTAACATATAAATTGGTCTAGGCAATATCAATTTTTATGTATAACAGTAGGGGTAATTTCCCCAATTATATTTTTTATTAGTAATGTTTAATAATTACATGTCTTTATATTTATAACCTTGACTTATGGGTGAAGGTCATTATTGAATGGAAGTGGGATGTTACAAAGTGTCACATGTTTCGGTAAAACATAGCATGTGTGGTTAAGCATGTTCAAGGCTTTGTTTATGATAATGCACTTCAGTTACAAAAAAACCTTAAGGGAACTTAATCGTAGGTCTCCAATTCAAGTTCATAGTTGTATTTAAAATTAGGAAACAATTTGTAAACACTATTTATCAAAGCATTGAATTAACCCTAAACTTATCTTTTAAGGGCACTTTGATGCCATTCTGATGGCTATTAAAGAACCAATTCAAGTCATATAAGGGTGCGGATGCATGATTCAGGGGTCCCACCCTTAATGGTTTTTAGACCAGGGTTCAGGAAGGATAACCCAGATCGGATAAAGTGCACTACAAATATCTCAAATGCAACAAGTGTAGGTAGAACATCCTATTCCCTTTTTTACTACATACACTATTCATTCCTAATATTGTAATGACTCAACCACTAGATTATTGTCCCGGAATAACTTCAGCGACTATGTCCAACAGTAACCGTTCACCTGAGTGACTTGTTGGAACATATATAATGGGGCATAAATGTCTTTTAACAAATTTATCAGTTTTTCTCGTCACTTTTCTATTCAAGTCAAATGGAGAGAAAAGTCAACTTCTTTTTCTTCCCCTTTTATATCCATTCCAAACAATGAAAAAAATCTATTCAGTTTCTCTGATATTTCTCTCCAACCAAATATGGAGCTGAAAGTAAATATCAGTTTAACTTAAATCAAACAGTGAATACATACAAGAACTAATTAAGTAATCAGCATTGGTAATCACTGCAAATATAATACAAAAGACTGAAAGTGTAACACATCTGAAAACCATACTAAAATCTTTAGAAAGAAGACCAACTAAAAGCTTATAAGCAGCTATCTTTGAGGATGATCAACGCAAAAAAATTCAAAGTAAGGTTTCATTGTGTCAAGTTATATGCTGTAGAAATCACACCAAAATGGTTCCCAAAATTCATTAAAGAATAGAGAATGGAGAAAACAAAAGTTAAACATTTTTCAAAGGCAGAAGGCATCTAGTTTTGGTTGGAAGACTAGTCAGACACACATCCCCTGACATCACAAACACACCAGAATAAAACCATGTTGTGACTAATTGTCAATTGAATCAATATAGGTAGTATCACTCACTATCAATACAACTGAAGTACAACCAAAAGAACTAACATATTATAACAGAGCAATAATATCTCATGCTATTTACTTTAATGTTCCACTGTGACGAAGAGAAGACTGCAGAACACGTCTACAGTTTTGGATCCAGGGGTGCGACAGTAGTGTTTTAGCATCAGGTCTTTGTCTAGCATCCTGACATATGCAACAAAACATTATGTAAAGCTTATTCACCAGTTTGATATGAAATTATTAAATGTATGGATCAAAACTGATATTCATTTTTCCTATCCTACAAATACAATGTAGAGTTAGAAAACTACATACACAACAATGACGGCATCACTCTATTCGGAACAAATATACAAATAATGCAGTAGCATTCATCAAGTTAAACGCGGATATACAAAAGGTGATCTCCATTTGTAAGACATGTAAAAACAAGTCATAATATTCCTACGCTACTACTAATCCAGTTTACCTTTTGAAAGCAATGGTGCAGAAAATCAGTGATGTCAGGTGACAGGCTATCAGGAATTGGATGATGCTCATCCTGGGAAAAAAATTCAAGGAATAAGTACAAAGTTTCTTTACACTATAAAATATAAATC